>NW_018405627.1:180846-205664 GCF_002113885.1 Mizuhopecten yessoensis
ATCTAGGTAACGTCACTTTGAGACATAGAAGGTAACATATCTAGGTAACGTCACTTTGAGACATAGAAGGTAACATATCTAGGTAACGTCACTTTGAGACATAGAAGGTAGCATATCTAGGTAACGCCACTTTGAGACAGAGAAGGTAACATATCTAGGTAACGTCACTTTGAGACATAGAAGGTAACATATCTAGGTAACGCCACTTTGAGACAAAGAAGGTAACATATTTAGGTAACGTCATTGACGAGATCAGCATTGTTTTATAACGGTCAAAATCCACTGACTAAAAAGATTTCCGTGTCTATGATATTCTGATTAATTGAATCTTGCATGGGTCTGGTGACCCTGCCGGTAGGGCGTAAGAATTGTACCTGCTGCCCCCAATTGCATGATCGTAAGAGGCGACTAAATTTGGGACCTTATCTCTTCTCTCCTTTCTAAATAACTTTCTTCTTCCTAATGTCTCCCTTGACAATGCCTCACTTTTGGCCATTTGTTGAGCGTTCGCCCCTGTGAGGAAGGCTTTGGGTTCTGTCCCCTGGCCGAGACATACCAAAGTCTTTAAAAATGGTAGTTTATACTCCTGCTTAACGCTCAGCAAATTAGGAGTTGGACGACTGGTTCGCCCGTTGTCAGTATAATGTGACCGGGTGGGGCGTCCTGCTGAGTGTCTTCGGCAGGATGTTTCAGTGAGGTAGCACTATAAAGTCGGCATCAGTTCCGCGCTATCACAAGGAGACAAACACGAACATATCGCAGCCTCCCAAAATACACACACTACACTACACGCATGCATCTTGCACACAGGGGAGGCCGTCCTTAAATGACCTTAGCTGTTAATAGGACGTTAAACAAAATCAAACAAACAAACAAACAAACAAGCATGGGTCTGGACCGTGGACAGGGATATCTCAACCCGAGTGTAAGAGTTTGGCTGGGCAGCACGAGGCTTGCCGAGTGTTGGCCAGCCAAACTCTTACACGAGGGTTGGGATATCCCTTGTCTATGGAACAGACCCATGTTTGATTATGTTTCTCACATACATACAAATAAGCAAATTCCAGTCGAAATAAACATCGATCTTATTCCTCCGGCAAACCCAAAAGCCCTAGGGTTGAGACGGATGGGTCCCCATTCACAACACTTGAATGATATCAAAGAAACAATAAAATGACGTCACGTCGATAATCCATTATTATGACGTCATAGCGCACGTCAGCTGTCTTTCCCTACCCCGTGTAAGATATAGTTATCTTTTCCCTAGCAACAACGGGATCACCCTGTGAAGTATGTAAGAAATGATTATCTTTTACAAGGATCGGTGTATTGTTCTACGGTTTTAAATGGTTCCTTCCGACGCACCGTAATAGTTTATAGGCAATGTTAGTTCACATCTGAGTTCTATCTTATATACATGTACAAATGTTGTAAAACGATTAAAATACCATATATATATACATATATTCGGTGTGGGCATATGCGGTAATATATACATATATATATATAATAAATAAACAAGTTTTTACGAAGGAAAATATAAAATAAAAACATAAATCGGTCATATCTTCCGCTAGGCCTTTCTGCCTTCTCGGGCTTCTTCAGGCAGATTGATGTGTATTTGTCACTGATGGTTACATGACGTCATCAATATTTGCATAGTCAACAATTTTTTAGTGATGTCATCAGTAAACAAGCATAGTGACGTCACAAACAATACCAGGACAAAGAAAACATCTACATGCAATACATTTTAAAAATCATTGTGCATTCAAGCTGGGTTTGAGGGCTTTTATAAAAAAAATCTTTAAATTCTCTTGTAACTACATCGTCGCTATTCAGTTTGTAAACAGGTTACACATAAAAATTATCTTTAGAACAATGATGCATATCTTTGCTAACTTTAAAAAAATCTTAGTTCATTGTCCTTCATTTGTTGTCTATGTACATTCATTCGTAGTCTCAATTCACATCCGGTCTGTATGATATAAAATTTACCACATTGTTTACATATTAAAGAATAAATGACATTCTTAGAATTACAGCTAATGTCTGATCTAATTTCTATTTTGGAACCATTTGCAAAAACGTAGTTTTTACATCCAATGATAATCCTACATGTATCACACCTAGGTTTCTTACATTTTTTTACACCAGTGACAACATTTGTGGTATTAATATCAAAGTTGGATGTACATAGTAAACGTTTCAAGTGTTTAGGGTGTCTTTTACAGTTTATGGTTTCCTTCTTATCGAAAATACACTTTATGTTCTCACTGTTTTTCATTAAATTCATAAAATGTTTAACGACAGGAAACATGTTATAATTGGTGTTAGCTCTTTCTAAATTAACACTGACATGGCCTTTCTCTTTAGCTCTTTGTATAGCATTTTGTACCACTTCAGCAGGATAACATTTGCTTTTAAGATAAAGTTTCATATCGTCCATTCTATCTTCTAATATTTTTTTTTTATCGCTAACAACCGTGACTAATTTCGATGCTAATCCATATGGAATGTGTTTAGCATGATTTAAAAATATATTCAAATAATTGTGAGAATCTGTTGGTTTACAATATTTATCGCTAACAATGTTTTGTCCTTTAATTTCTACAAAAATATTCAAAAAAGGTATTCCTTTTTCACTCTAGTGTGTAATACAAATCGGGATACAAGGCATTTAGCATATTGAAAAATTCCAGAAGATTTGGAGGTCAAATGATAAAGCAATCATCTAGAAATTTGAAAAAAGTTGTCTTTAAAATAATTTGCAAAGGTAACACTAAATGTATTTTCAACATTTGTATAAAGTTTATCTTCTGACTACCCAAAGACAAGCGTCGCATAGGTAGGGGCCACCTTTGTTCCCATTGCAGTACTTTTACAATGTTGGTAAAAATGACCATTAAAATAAAACGTATTGTTTTCCAATACAATTTGCAATGCTTCAACAACCAATTGTTTATCAAATCTAGAGTACTTTTTCGGGACATTTGTTCAACCAATAGCTGATAATGGTCTCGATTCCCAAATTATGTGGAATATTGGTTTACAAACTTATTACATCAAAAGGTACAAGTTTACAATCCTCCTTAACTTGATTAGTCAAATGAGACAAAAAATCTATATCATCACGTATAAAACTCTTTACTTCCGAGCATAGAGGTTTCAGAAGCAGGTCTAAACAATGACTTAAACGTTGAGTAATGCTTTCCAGACCACCAACTATAGTTCTGAATTTAAGATCGTTGGGAGATTTAAGGCAAATGCATTCAGAACCTTTGATTGCTTTTGAAATTAATTCACTTTTGTGTATCTTTGGAAGACCATAAAAATAACTTGAGCGATATAAAAAGTCTGCAAGACATTCTATTTAATTATCTTAAAAATTCTCCTTATGCTTTTTCACAAGACTCGTAATATAATCCATAGTCTCTGCATCTGTGTCAGAGGAAATTTCTTCTTTCTATATAATTCATTATCTGATAACATTTCTATAATCTTATCACTATAATACTGAGCATACATGACTACACTCCTACCGCCTTTGTCTGCCTCCTTTATCACAATAGACTTATCACTCATTAATTTTCTAAAGTAAACGTTGCTTATATGATAAATTATTTTTAATCTTATTCTTACTTAATGAATACGTTTTAAGATTTGATATTGATTTTCCTAAAAGATTGTCGGCACATTTTGGCGGATTCCATTTCGATTTATTTTTTAACAATGGTGGGTCATCATTGTCTTGTGTACCACTGTATGTTTTGATACTTGCTTAAGGTGTAGGACAAATTTGTTTTTCAAAATTTCAATTTCTTTAGTTAATAAATCTTTAGATGACAAATTGATAATTTTAGGGAGTACATTTAATTTGTTATCTTTACTCACAGAATGTTGATTTGATTTTTTCTTGGAGATCCCCCGCCTTCGTCTTTTGTTGCGCCCCGGTCTAAAAACGACTTCTGTCCTATATATGTTGTTCCCTTGTAAGAAATCGGAAGTGTTGCACTAATTCTCAATCTTCGATTACAATGATATATATATATATATAATATATACTGAATAAAAACATATTTTTTTTCAGATCGTCCGCTAGGCCTTTCTGCTGTACATGGTATACTGTATATATTATTGTGCATAATGTGTCCGATAGGGGATAAAAGGTAATGTAAAGTTTAAGGTTACGGTAAACGTAAGTAGAAACGAAAGAGAAAGGTCTATTGAATTTATCAGTAATTCCACAAGCTTAATTGCTATTCATTTACAGATATTGATTTTGTTATTCCTCCGTCTACATTACGAATCTGGATTGTGCATTTGTACACGTTTATTTTGGATAGTGTTTCCGGACAAACTACAGATATCCAATACCTTTTAACTTGTCAAACATTGTTTTACCACTTATTAACAATGGCACTCCATTCGACGCCATTTTTTATTTTTCATCTTAACTCGACTGGAAATATTGTGTACTTTACTAATGTGTCATTCTAACCTATCCACAATGAATCCGGTATTTTTATAGATTGTAGATGTCAGCATATTGAGGATCCATCGGGCAGACAACTTTTGAAGGACATGGTTAGAATGTAACTTTTACTGCCTTCTGAAATGCCAACCGCATGAGCTATCTCAGAAACAGTATAGCGACCACCATCCTTAACTATTGCATCGCAGCAGCAATATTCTTCTTTGGTGCTAGTGGTCTGCCTGACCGTGCGTCCTATTTGATGTCAACTTTACCATTCTTGAATTTATTCGCCCGCCTGAAAATCGTTCTCAATGTGACGGCAGAGGTACCTTTAATACTGCACAGCTCTTCATGTATCTGTTTTGGCGGTATCAGAAAAGCACACAATGCTATGCTATAGGAGCGTATTTAGGATTTAGTATCGCCCTTCATTTTAGCATTGAAAAGTAGCGAATAGTAACGAGTTAATATCATTCAACAATGAATAACCTTGTATAATCCTTGTATGATGATGTCCTAACCATTGTTTTGCACGTGCAGTGTTCTTTAAATGCTTTTTTTTAGTCTGTCAATGCGCTTAACTATTACACATCTCTTTACACAACCAATACACTTTTCTATGTGACGTTTCGATGACTAGTATGATATGTACACTGGCACCTTCATCAGACAAATGACCAGTGAAGCGTATGCGCACAAATGTGTACGGGTTGTCCTTATCTATCCTGTGTGTGCATACTGGTCATTTGTCTGATGAAGGTGACAGTGTACATATCGTACTAGTCATCGAAATGTCACATAGCAAATGTTATTGGTTGTGTAAAAAGAACTTCTCATAATCCATACTTACCTACCTGAAGAAAAGGTTTAGCAATATTACGTATCCCGTTTGCACGGGAGTTGTGTTCTGACAGAATTGATTGAATGACCCTCGTGTGTGGTATTACCAGTCCAGATTTCCATTCGATTTTGCGACGCATTTTGTCTGAAGAAACATCTCATGTTACACAACTCTCAGTTAGCCTATGATGATACCAGTCTCGCTCTTGTTCTTGGGCTCTAGCTCTATCTATACCTTTCATTTATTCTTCCTTTGTAATTTCTTTACTATACAACAATTACGAAACAAGTTATTTCATCTTATATTTATCAGTCTTGTTGGCCCGGATTTTAGCGCGCTGGGTGGGGTGGGGTGTAGTGGGGGTGGGGGCCTAAATGTTGGAGGAAACCGGAGTACCCGGAGCAGACCCATCAACAAATAGTTTGATCTTAGTTTGGTTTCTAGTAAGTAAATATACCTAATTACTTGCTAGTCAACCATGCAAGAATTATTCTTAGAATAAAACTTTAATTTGTAAATATTAACTGAAAACTAATAGAGTATTACAATTTTGTAGTTATTTCTATTTGAGTAGCTCGCAAGCACCGCAGGCCGGAGATACCCGAGAGCAGTTACTAAGTGGTATATGTAAAATACGTACGTAAAATTACGTTTTTCTTCCAGAGACCGAAATGATCAAATGATTTAAAGTCATTTTGTTTTACTTGAGGCATAGTTAAAGAGGAATGGGTTAAACCAGTCACAATTAACGTATGCTTGTATTACTCATAATCTTACGCACGAAATAAATGAAAATATATATTACCAGGGACAACAACAGTGGATTTAATCTCAACAATACATTAATACAATGCAAACAAACTCCCGAGCAGTATGAATACGTACTGAAAGGGAATTACATAAAACAGATTAGGAAAACATTTCCTATTGCAAACATCCTATCGCACCCCCTCCCCTCATCCCCTCTCCCTCCCACCCCCCTTACACTTTGCATGAATACGTGTATTTCTTGTATTTTTGTGTGTAGAAAACTAAATTATGCAGAAAGTTATTAAAGCAAGTCGAGGTATTTTATCTCCTACCTTGATTTGGACGCAGGCATACAACGTTCACACACCATCCGCACATCGCCCACACATGGTGCGCACAACTGGGCGATTTAACAATCGTTCGCCCCGTTGTGCGCTTCTTTCCGCACAACTGTGCGATTTGGTACAAATTGTCAATATAATGGAATAAAATAAAGGAAGGCTCGTATGCAATAATGTTCACTGTATATATTATCGTAATTTTTCATCACAATAATTAAAATTACGTACAATTTAACAATGTGCGTAACACAGTATACAGTGACCGTTAGACTGTAAAGAATGGATTTGGCTCCTAGCTAAGTAACAGAACAGGTAAATAACATTTTGATGAGTGACCGGAGTTTTACCTGTCATGTGCCTGACACATACATCTGCTATGTGCTACCGTATGACCGTTATGAAAACACAACTGGACGTCGAGTATTTGTTATTTGCATTCGTTCTGATCTACAGCTCTCCTTCGCCTGGTTTTCACACCTTGGCGAGTTACGTAAGTGCCCCGGGCGGGGGTAAACTACGGTCCAGGTACAGAGTGGCTATGTTTACCTGTGTTGCCGGGACTGTGTTGTTATTGTACATGTGTCGATTAAGATCGTTTAAAAAACACAGAAAACACCATTTCTTATTTTAATAAAGTATAGACAGAAATATAAGTTTACAGATGTAGCTAGAATATAGAAACATACTAAACAATCAAGTGATTATGTTTAAACACCAAACCATGTATAATGTTAAGCCATTCCTAAATTTAAACCAACCACGATTGTTATCACACAACATTCGTCGATCGTCCGCACACATGTTTATCGTTCGCACATCGTTCACACTTCGTGCACACATCGTTCACACTCCGTGCACACATCGTGTTCATACCGCACATCGTGTAACGTTATGCGATCCCACAACTGTAATCTCTTTTGTTTGTTTGTATTATAATGCTTTTCGGACAAAAGTTTTTGGTATCACCTTTTCCGATTTGGATAATTCAGCAATCCAATTTTGTTTGTCCATTAGTCAAATAAGCAATGAATTGTTTTCTTTAAATGGCTTATTTGTTTATTAACACTATATCATTAATTGTGCTATCTCACTATTTTGCAAACGACTGAATTAAGCGACGCTTATTGTTTACATATGAATTTGCGTTGTCCCGTTAATTTTGATTATGAATATCATCATTATTTAAGATCATAAATGTTTTGTAGAACTTTGAAAAGCTGTTGACATTTATAATTTTTAATTTCTGAATTTTCTTAAATGACGAAAAATTTGCAAATGATGTATTCTGCATTATATTTACTGTTGAGCTCTTAAAGGTCGACATAGTTGGTGCCAATGTGGGTTGGAGGGAATAATTTAATAGCGTGTTTATAAACTCGAATATAATCATGACAATTGAAATTGCCTGTGCCCTTGCACATATCTTTCTTCAACACATGGCAATATTATTAAGAAGTACACAATCCTGTTATATATCAATGTCAATAAATCAATATACAATATTTTGTTGTAAAACAGTAACATGATATCTATATGTAATAAGCGATGGGCCAATTGCTAGTAGTTTGTAATGTGTTAAGGACATTACATTGCCATGCTTTTTGAATGCACAAAATGTATCTAGACGTGTTGAAAAAAGTTTCAATTTATTTCATCAGTTTGTTTTGTCTCTTCTTTTTAATTAAAAACAACGAAACTTACAAAAGATGACAACCATCAAGCATTCCATTAAGTCCTCTTTACTCGAACAATGTCTTTTACCATTAACGTTATTATTTCTAATATTTGTTCTACCCTTTCATTGCGTCTATTTATTTAAGGCGTTAGTTGCACTTATTTTTTGTATACGTGGTAATAAATGATAAATGCATACTTGCCAACCCTTCGAATGTTGTTATAGGGGAGAAGCTGCTCAAAATAAAACATATCAGAACAAGGATGATTATAAAAGATGTGCATATGCCCCCTAGGTAAAAACTAACAAGCAAATTCGTGGAATTTACATCCCACGCTTTCAGTACATATTGAAGGTAAACATGATTGAGGTTAGGTTTAAACATGTGATATCGTGCTGTTGAGTCCACATATATAGCTTGAATCTCAAAAAACCCGCCTTATCTAATATTTGCTAGAGTTATTAAGCGGAAACTGAAGATAATGACTTCCAAATGGAGTCCGATTAAAGACGTTGTCAAACTTGGCCGAGCCCTTAATGCGTTGAACCCTGTTACTAAGTTTGAAGATAATCGGATACTATTTGCGAGAGTATAGGAACAGAAACGGAAGATAATGACATTCTTTCGTTATTCAAGGGGCCATAACTCCGCCAAAAGGTGTCCGCTAAAAGTTGTCATCGAACTTGGCCGAGCCATTAAGGCATTTAACCTTTGTACCAAGTTTGAGGATATCAGTTAACATTTGTTGTAGTTATTGCACGGAAACGAAACGCAGCAGATACTGACGTTTTTCGTTATTCTAGGGGCTATAACTCCGCCAAATGGGGTCCGAAAGGTATTAAGGGGACGTAACTCACGAGATCTAGAAAAATAAGCTACATGTACATGATTCGTCATTTCACTAAGGTATTAGACTAGACCTAGGTCCATGACTTTGACTGATTTGTATACGTTTCACTTTTCGAAACGTGTGAAATAATCAGTTCTTAAATATGCAAATGAAAAACTGATTAAATGATTACATGAAACATTTAAGTCAATTTTCAACCACGTGTATAATCCAATCAGATACATGGTCACAAACACTAGCAATAGGCCATTGATATACCTGGTCACAACCTCTAGTTATACCATAAACCACTGAGATACCTGGTCACAATCACTAATTATAGTTCACTGAAATGACTTTTTGATGTATTGGTTTTGTGCATCCAATAAAGTAGATTATTGTCATATGAATAACATATCTTCTGATGGCGATAACGTTTAAGATTAATTTTAGAGATAAAATTTGAAGAAGCTTCCCGATCTGTAGATTTCTTTACACACGTGTGCCACGCCACCGGTCATACAAAATCAATTTATCATAACTCGAATATCTACCTTAGGTTTGGTATATGGGTGTATCATAGGCATATGAATGACACACAGGGGCTCGGTTTCGGGATACTTTCGGTTAGAAATAAACCTGTTAACACAAGTTAATAACAACAACACTATTTTTTATCCGGTGTTTATACCCATTCTTAAACCTTGTAAAAAATGAGGGTACCGATTTTTTTTATACCCTTAATTTTTATAAGGTTTTAGAATGTGTATAAACACCGGATTCGATCAAAAGTGTTGCTGTTATTTACTGGTGAATATAGGTTTATTACTAACCTAAAGTATCCTGAAACCGAGCCCCTGTGGAATAACATCTTCTGATGTCGCTTACTTTATGTGTTAATTTTAGAGGTAATATCTGAAGACGCTTCACGAACACCAGAATTCTACTCTCACACGTTTGCCACGCCGACGATCGTAAAAATTCAATTCATCAGAACTCGGTCATTTTTTCAAACATCTAGCTGAAATTTGGAACATATAGCAATAACAGTCTTATTAATAACATGTCCTCTTATGTAGCTTACTCAAGTAAGTATTTTTAAAGATATTGTCTGGCGATGCTTTCTTAACTGTACAGGTTGTTACACACACCTGCCACACCGCCGATCATGAAATTCAATTCATCATAACTCGGTCATTTTTTAGCTCGCCTGGCCCGAAGGGTGTCTTGAATCTGCAAACAAATATGCAATTAATTTCCTGTTGCATATTGGACGATGTTTTTTTTTATATTTGGATGAATGACAAGAGAGTGTCCCTGCATTTACTGAATTATTATAAATATAGAGAGGAATTTTAATAGGGAATGTGAAATTAAAAAGCAGAACTTGTAGGACTTCATTGATTGATTGGTAAACACTGATGGCTAAGTTTGAATGAAAATGAAATTTCTTATATGAGACGGATCGTATGAAAAACCAATTAAATTAATGTTACATTAAAACCTCATGATATTGACCCTCGTTTCATTATCTACCTCTTTTTACCGCAAACACGTTTCCGTAACCCTTTTTCTCATTTTCTTCAGAATTCCTTTGTACTTTCCCTTAATTATCTTCAAACCGCTTTATAACGCCAAAAAGGGGGCAGTATAAGAAGGTTTGACTGTATATCCATCGACCTTATTTTTGTGTCTGTTGATGATGTTGTTTAGAAGTTAACCTCTCGATACTTTGTTGTTATACTCCTTTTTGCCCCTGGACATTTCTTTCATAAAACCAAAAATAATTAGTGATCATCAGCCAATAATGGTCACTAAGTGAAAACATAACTCTATATAGGGTACTGGATTAGAACTTCTTCATTCAACTCAGGGTACCGAATAGGGACACTACAAACTTTTGGTAAAATGAAGGAACAACAATCAAACTTTGCTTAATATATATGGCACTCTTTATTAAGAAAAGAGAAATGTATGCATTACAATCAAGAGTTAGGTGTTTATTCATATAAATCAACAGTATTTCTTGGATATGGATTGAAATGTTTTCCTTACATATTTGATAGCTTATTGTCATGTGTTAAGATAAGAAATAAAAATAAAATAAAAATAAATATATAAAAGTTTTCAAGCACATATTACTTATGACAATCTAAATTTTTGAAGTTTAGTTTTAGTGTTCTATCAAGAAATAAAACCGTAAGGAAACCGATGATAGCACCAGACACACGGAACATCGTTTCTTCACAATTTCAATATGCCTTCAAAACTTCTCAGGAAATTTTGCTTTATGTATGAATTCAGTTTGATTAAAACGCACAGCTAAGTCCAGTAATTTGTCTCATGAACATGCAGTGTTTGGCATATCTGAAAGGGTCGCCAGATATTGTGAAATGTCCAAATCGATGTCCATATTCCTGGCAACGTTGGAAACTTCACAGACAGCTTTAGCAACTTGCTCCTTTTGTTTTGCTGTAAACAACGTGAATACGCTAGTCTCCGTCAGGTTCCGTGAGATTCGGTGGTAATCTCCCTCTTGATTTACTAAGGTGCACCACAAGTCCTTCGGATTCACCTCTATTCTAAGGAACTGAATTATTCTAAGCAAATCGCGGAAAACGTTTTGTTTCAGATTTTCATAAACGAGAACCAACGAGTTCCTTTTGAAGTTCTTAAACCAGGATATATAGCTGTTTTTCCATTGTTGAATGCCCCTAGCTACATGTGACGTCCATTCTGAAACGCAAAAGTATAGCAAAATATAAATGGAATATAAAAACAGGAATACTATAAATGTTAAAAGCAGCACTTAATTATCCCATTTTACAATACAGTATATAACTATAACTGAAGCGTATGCTGTTCACACCGAAATGTCAAAGAACGAAGACAAGCAGTAATCGTAATATTACAACAATTGTGTTATGTTCTACTTGTAAAATATCGATATAAAGTTCGAAGAGTTAAATATATTTGATTTTTAAATAATATTTTTCTTTTTAGTCAGGTTATTATGTGAGCTGAGCACGTATTAATTGAATTGAAGTTCTTTCGAAAATATGCAATGTCTCCCAAATTGTTTACACTATTTCACAACAATTCCTCAAATAAACTAATATTCTGTTGCTTAACTTCTGACATATTGCTTTCTGTCAGGATATTACTTAATTCAACCTTTACTGTCTCAATGCGACAACAAAATCTTAAACATAGTACTTTGAGAAGTGTTTAGCAATATTTTTTTTCTTCCAAATCGCTTCCACCTGTGACAATGTTAACATGAGCCTCAATAACTTTAGACAATAGACACATCCGTATAAACATTACCTCAACATAATTATACATTGACAGTAGTCACCAGTCTCAATAATTCGTGTTTACAACATATAGCCGGTACGTGCATTCCAGGTATATCAGCATCATTTTAACTATTGACCTGCCACAATGTATCTGATAATTACAATTTTAATCATGGTTTAATTATCGTGTACTTCTCTGATGTTCTTATACCAAGAAATCGCATACATAATACCTGTAGTTTCTCCCAAACCCTGTGTCATTATAGAACAAGGCTTGTCTGGTTGATAAAATGACGTTCAATATATCGGTAAAACATTACTTTTCTGCACACATTTGATGTGGATGTTTATCTCCTATATACCAATGTTTTTAAATAGCACGGTGATACAAAAACAAGTAAATAAAAAATAGTGTGCTAGTAGACTCAACTTAGATATATTTGAATCCCCTGTCTGTTTTTGTGGTTCTCCTGTTAAGGATTGTAATAACCTCTTTCCCCACTTTGCTCCCTGTATTGACAGGTATTGAATTCCTATTCTTCTCTGAAATGGTTGTTTTAATGACTTTTTAAACTATACTGATTCGATGCCAAAAACTCAATGTCAACATAAAAGTATATGTTCTGGAGATGGTTGTCAAGGATCCGGATGTGCCTATCTAGATTGATCCAAGCAATGAAAATTGAGAGTATATGGAGAATTGGTCTATGCTGGCCACAAGTTCACGCATAGCCAGTTGACTGATATTTGTGACAACTCTTACAGTATAGCATGCTTATTTTCTTTCGTTTAGCAATCAATAATAAAACGTTATATTGGACTTGCCAATTATCACACAGGGAAAAATATACTAAAATAAGAAAATAAATATATGATCGGGTGGTCAGAAAAGGAAGCTTTGATATGTTCCCAATTACAAAGGACTCCTATTGGGAACACTGGACTCACACGAAATCACCAATAATGCTTGGTTGGTTAGATCGAATATTCAGCGTACGCAATTCGTATATCAAGCTGGTATACTGTAACAGTCTTCCCATCTGGCTCAGTCCTTCACATATAGAGCATGACTATTTTAAAACTGTCTGTAATTGCTTGTGACAAGCCCCCATGATGTGATATGATATTTCCCAACCTAATGACTGTCTATATCTAAATAACTTAAGAAAAACTAGAAGTTATAGGACAGGTTTACTTACACCTTTGAGGTTATCGTTTATCACGTTATTTTCACAGTTTCAAGTGTAATTGACTCAATCACCTTTGTTGAGTTCATTATCATTATCACTCGATAGTGAAAGTCGTTCCCGTGCGCGAAGTAATACATACGCCGTTTACATATGTGTACGTCAACAACCCGGGGGTTTCCATTGCTATTTTCGGAAGTAAACAGAAGTACAGGGGATACCAAATGTGTACACCTCATTAGTGTATTCATGCAAAAGATACATTGTTGAAATTTATACGTTCCGCTGACGTCACGTTGTTTACAGCGCCCGATGCTTACTGCAACGACTGACAGGACGGCTGGATTGTGTTTTTCTACGTGGTTATGTTCATTTACATACATGTACTTTGATAACATAGCGTACCCAATACCCTGAAATACGATAGTGAATTCAATTTTAGCAAGAACGTTCGATATGCGGCAATTTTACATCATTTTCAGTGATTTTTATTGAAAAATTGACTCAATACCATGCTTTCGTGACAAATAATCCAGTGAAATATCACATTTTTACAATAAATCGTAATATTCAGCTAAAAATTGCAAGGTCGGTGAGATACACTTTATGTATTGTGTATATGTTATATTAAAATAACTGTCCCATACCGGAATCGTTTGGAGATGGCTTACATAGGCTTTGCCAGATGCCAAATCCATTTGCTTCTTTTGCAATGAAATATAAATATCATATTTTTACAAGATATCGCAACAATCAGTTACATTTGCAGTCACACAATTGAAGGATAGCAAACATGAAATGATGTCGTGGATATCATTTATTTGACGTCGATGTGAGGACCTGACAAGACTTGGATTAGACCTAAATTAACATGGCTAATGTCGTCGATGTGAGGACCTGACAAGACTTGGATTATACCTAATTTAACATGGCTAATGTCGTCGATGTGAGGACCTGACAAGACTTGGATTATACCTAATTTAACATGGTTAATGTCGTCGATGTGAGGACCTGACAAGACTTGGATTAGACCTAAATTATCATGGCTAATGTCGTCGATGTGAGGACCTGACAAGACTTGGATTAGACCTAAATTAACATGGCTAATGTCGTCGTTGTGAGGACCTGACAAGACTTGGATTAGACCTAAATTATCATGGCTAATGTCGTCGATGTGAGGACCTGACAAGACTTGGATTAGACCTAAATTAACATGGATAATGTCGTCGATGTGAGGACCTGACGAGACTTGGATTTGACCTAAATTAACATGGCTAATGTCGTCGATTAAGCAGTTGACGCTTACCTTTCCGGGACACGTGGTCTTATTATCCTTCTACTTTTACAAATGTCGCCGTATATAGCTTATCTTTTGTTAATGAGTTCGAATTAGGGTTTTGTTGACACTTCGGTATTCTCTTCTTGTTTTTGTAGCCAGCAGTGATACATTTGTAAATCTTATTCGATCCATGTGCGACATGAGTGTGAAAGTGACGATTTGTTTCTAAAATATCAGTTTGAAGAGCGACCCAGGCGCTGGTCGCTTATTTCCCGCATCTTATAGAGGGGCGGAGTTCTGACGTTAATCGACGACAAACCGATATAAAAAAGTCGATAAAACGTCAGAATAATTCGGACTACCCTCAATGGTGATATATATACACTCCAAATCATCAAACATGTACAATTAATCTGAACACCTTAATTTATGTCCAAATGCAGAAGAAACAGTTTCTCAAGTCCCTGTGAAGCCCATATACGTGTACTAATAATAGACATTCTTTCTTGAGGAGAAATACATGTTTAGCCACGAGCTAATCTTCCAAATGGTCCTCACAGTCTCTGCGGATCTGCAGAATCTATCCATAGATGTTATAATAAAATTGAAACACTTATAACTGTTGGCCGGGATATGTCCATGCGCCTGTTAATAATATAGGGTTAATAATTAGCCAATTTCATATTGGCCCAGTTATTAGGCCGAGGTCTGTCATATTGCGGCCAAGGGCCAATATGACTGCCCGAGTTCTTGTCTGACCGAGTTCTTGTCTGTTTGCGCCAGGAACATATCGAGTTTTGCCGTAGGATAAGAGGTTACCTTCCGGTAAGTTCCGAACGGATTACCGGGCGCGTTCGATTACGCGCGTTTTCTCGTATTGGCCAAGTTTGTCAAAAGTCGGCCAATATTTTCCATAAAGGCCGACATTTTTCGATATTGGTCGACTTTGTGTAACAATTCCGATATTGGCTGAGATTGTTGATTATATTGCACGGGTCGTTTATTACATATTACAGCAATATCTACATAGTTAATTAATAATTAGGGATATAGTGTCGGATACAGTAAATTTAAGTTACATACCTGATTATAGTAATAAATATCTTATTTCACTTTTTTCCAATCCTCTATCAAATATGTGGGGATATTTACAATTGATTATTACACTTATGATAAACAGGAGTTAGTGTTTATCATAAATAAATGACATTTTTTTGAGTTTATATATTTTTGGAAAGATATTAGCCAATTTGACGACCTAATTAATTTACATTGTATATCAAACTCGGTTACAAACTAAGAAAGTTTGTGTATATCAGCTGCAGGTAATTATGTAATGTACATAAAGTATCTATTGAAAATAGAAAACTTTGCAATATCAGTCTAAGACAGACTAAAACAAAACAAGTTAAGTACCTGGACTTATATTTGGTGTTGGGGGAGTAGGGAGGAGGTTTTGCCCCTTTGGACTATTTCCCTGGGGTCAGCTATGCATATATTTAATACAGGGATTGTCCCGGGAATCTTGTCGGTTTTAAGGTGCTGAGATATAAAGACCAAAACTTTTAAACTATATTTTCTTTTAATTTTGCTATGATCAGTTAAGATATCTAGGTGTGTAATACAGGCCCTTGTGGTCTTTTGTATAGAAACAGGTTTAATTATCATAAAATAATCAAGTATACTTCTGCATATACCCCTGGAGTATCTATAAATGTCCAATGCATGCAGTCAATTGCAGTTAAACTTACTTATATAATGTTGTTATTTAACATCATCTTTCTTTGTAGGCCTATTCGGAAGGAACACCTACAGCATGTTGAATTAAGTGATGTAGAGTTTGGGTTAAATTCTAGAGCTGGACCATGTGAAGGTGAAAAAGAAGAGGAAGACAGAAAGAAAAGGTAATGCTACCAGAAAACATGTATGTTCTATGAAGTGGTTGAATCACAGTTAAACTAGGGAAATGCTGATCGATTATTTTTAAGAGATGAATTTCCTACAATTTCTTTTTGATTCATCGATATGTACAAATGACTGAACTGCGAGTATCAATATATTACGGCTATAAGGCCACTGCATTGCTTTGTTTTTACTATTTACATACCATTGTGTGTAATTCAAAAGAGCAGTAACTGATGTATTAGCATTATTGTTTTAAACAGTGATATTTTGTTATTGTGTTGTTGCTGCGGAAAGAAAGTCTTTCATAGATCAAAGTTGAAATAAAAATAAATGTGTAATATTACTGGTTCATTACTGTAAAGGACAAAAATTAAGCCTTCCGTGATTCTTCATTTTCCGACGTATATAAATAAACCTTAGGAAAAAAATCTACAATCCCTAGGCTTTCTGTTTTAATAAGTGTACATGTATATATGTCACATTCAGTTAGTGTGTGTTTATGCCAATATCATTTTACTATTCTAATAGTGCAAGCATCATTAGCAGGAAAATAACTAAAAAATAGTATTGAATTTTTAATGATTTGTGCACATTTTCAGAAACCAAAATTATTTCTATTTATACAAAGTTTGAAGAACTTATTCTGAAGGTCACTTGGTTTGGTTAATTGATTGGTTTTCGAAAAACTGGTTTTATATAACCTGTCTGTGAACATGAAAAGATATGTGTAAGAATGTGCTATGATCAAGAACATGTAGACTTGTTCAAGTCAATGCATTGATCTACTCGTCTGCATTTATAATGCATACTGGTTTTAGATTCAAGATCCAAAGAGGAAAAGTGTCAAACAGATTTCAAGAAGACCCCTCCTGTCACTATCATTGTAAATATGTAATTCCTAGTAGTGAGAGTTAGAAGCGAAAATTCACAAAATATGTTTCATACTTCTTTGAGAAAAACAACTAAACATACAATATATCATGCACTAAAATATACAATATATCATGCACTAAACATATAATATATCATGCACTATACATACAATATATCATGCACTATACATAAAATATAGCATGCACTATACATACAATATATCATGCACTAAACATACAATATATCATGCACTAAACATACGATATATCATGCACTATACATACAATATATCATGCACTATACATACAATATATCATGCACTATACATACAATATATCATGCACTATACATACAATATATCATGCACTATACATACAATATATCATGCACTATACATACAATATATCATGCACTATACATACAATATATCATGCACTATACATACAATATATCATGCACTATACATACAATATATCATGCACTATACATACAATATATCATGCACTATACATACAATATATCATGCACTATACATACAATATATCATGCACTATACATACAATATATCATGCACTATACATACAATATATCATGCACTATACATACAATATATCATGCACTAAACATACAATATATCATGCACTATACATACAATATATCATGCACTATACATACAATATATCATGCACTATACATACAATATATCATGCACTATACATACAATATATCATGCACTATACATACAATATATCATGCACTATACATACAATATATCATGCACTATACATACAATATATCATGCACTATACATACAATATATCATGCACTATACATACAATATATCATGCACTATACATACAATATATCATGCACTATACATACAATATATCATGCACTATACATACAATATATCATGCACTATACATACAATATATCATGCACTATACATACAATATATCATGCACTATACATACAATATATCATGCACTATACATACAATATATCATGCACTATACATACAATATATCATGCACTATACATACAATATATCATGCACTATACATACAATATATCATGCACTATACATACAATATATCATGCACTATACATACAATATATCATGCACTATACATACAATATATCATGCACTATACATACAATATATCATGCACTATACATACAATATATCATGCACTATACATACAATATATCATGCACTATACATACAATATATCATGCACTATACATACAATATATCATGCACTATACATACGATATATCATGCACTATACATACAATATATCATGCACTATACATACAATATATCATGCACTATACATACAATATATCATGCACTAAACATACAATATATCATGCACTATACATACAATACATCATGCACTAAACATACGATATATCATGCACTATACATACAATATATCATGCATTTGTTTAATAAGTAATGTCACAATTTGAATTGATTATTTCTAAAAAGAAATTGATTTTCCTGTCAAAAAAGGGCTTGTGATAGCCCGAGTTTCCTCTGACCCTAACACCAGACTTAAACATTTTGACATATAAATGTATTCCGAAATTAAACGTAAAAAGTGGATTAAATTATTATAATTATTAAATATATAAGGAGCTCCGATAGATGATCGATACCCCTTTGGAGCCTCCGCTATGTAAATTTCGCCGGCAGCGATGACGTGAACTACTTAAAATACGATGATCGTCCGTGATAATTGATTGTATCCAGCAACGAGACGTGCGTAAGGAAAGAGAGACAAGGTGTAAAACTTGACACACGTGTCTTTGTTTACATACTCCTCGGTTTCCATTTTTTGCTGTGACGTCACGTGACGGACCATGCAATCTATTCGGCAGTATTCGAGGTAAACAAGCATGACGCTGTATGCAAACAGCAGTCGAGAAACACAGAGTGTCATTCCCGTAAAATGTGTCCATATACAACAAAGTTGACAGTATGGCCGCGCAGATCTCTTTTTATTTGGTATATATATGCTTTTATAGCACTGATTTCCGGTTTCCTGGGTATGAAATATACGGCAATAGTCCCTTTATGTATCCTCGTTTTTGTCGAATTCAGTGCCTTCAAGAAGCAGACGCAGTTTTGTACTCGAATCGGTAGATTCTTTTTTTACTGATGACTGTCATAGACGTGTGTACAATCTAATAATTAAAAAAAAAATAACGTCCAACATAAACCTGCATTTTTCAAACTAACGAACAAACAAACAATTCTCCAACAAATTTCACCTGCCGGAAGTAGCCGTTAAATGTTTCCTTTTCTCTAATTCTATTCAGTGTTCAAAGGAAGGCATTTCGCATACGGTAACAAGACAATATCCACAATGACCCGCACCAACAAATGCTTGGCTAGGCATCTGAAGTATGATCTTTGATTGTCAAATAATTATCAAAAAAGTATTTTCTTTTCAAAATTTAAATTTTTATTGATTTTTTAATATGTCAACTTTAACTCATTCATTCAATGAAATACAACTATTACATTAATTTCATTTAGTTATAAAAGAATATGGTATTCTTTTCGTATTTTGTCGTATATCGGTTTTGTTTGATGGTAAGTTATTTTTCATTCTTTTCACATATAAAATTGATGAACATTGAAAGTTCACTACAAACAAGACTTACGTTGCTTACATGTAAATACTTAACTTATAGGAATATCCCATTCGCTCTACGATAGTGGAAAACAAATATGACGAGGAGATTTGGCCTAAGTTGCATTCGACACGCTTGCACGTTTGACAGACAACAAAAATGACTGGGTCGTGAATAAAATATATATCGCTATTTTTTCAGGTATGGGTTCAATTTGAGCAAATTAAAACGTATATTTATCAAAATTGCTCATGTACATTGTAATCGCGTTTTTTAATCAGTTTTGAAATCTTACGTTTTTGGAAAAGTAATTTGTGTCATTTTATAGAAAATGGCCAATGTCTTAAATATCCTTATGTAGTGTCAAGCAGGTCAAGAAGTGACGAGATACAGCTTGATAAAATGGCGGCGCGGAAATATAAAAAGGCGCGGAAACCTATGACGAAACGATGTCAGAATAATTATATGCAATACATGTTGAATGCGGTCAATAGTTTTGATATCGTGAACTATGGTGTTGTTATTACCGTGCATAGACAGTAATCTGAACATTATATTAGTAGGATAAATAACAGAGGTGTGCAACAATATACACATGCAGTGATAGAGTTGCCGCCCTTGGCACGGTTTTCGAACAAGACGAAGAGTTCTAAAGCGACGGACAGCTTCGGTGGATGGATAGCACGAAGCGGGATTGAGAGAAAGGAACGACTAGCGTGTTATGTGTATGATGGGACAGTTATTGGTCTTTGTTCGGGAAGGAGATATTAGAAAATGTTAGTGATGGAGTCGTGACGGCCAGTATTTGCGTACCATCAAAATATATTAAAGAAGTAGATACTACTTTTGAGAGTATATATGGGAAAGAAAAAAGTAATTAAACAAAAAAGTATGCATCAATGACACAATTAAGGGTTAAATGGGAATAACTATTCTATATATTTTTTTTTATTGAGGCTGTCTACATCAAAACATACAGGAAAGGAATTAGTATACGATTTTAGCTTATTTACCAATCCTTTTTATAAAAAAAATAAATGGATTATGTTTAATGTGCTAAAAATGGAAATGAAATACTGTTTTAGTTACATTAAACAATATAAACTGTATAAAATTGTATCCTACAATCATAATACGTACCAGATATGTCGACCTATAAGAGCTCAACAGTAAATATAATACAGAATACTTCCTATGCAAATGCTCTGACATCGAAGACAATTAAGAAATTAAAACAAACAAAACTAAATGAAAGTTTTATCCGAGTTCTATTAACTGCCTTATCGGCTGGGGCAAACCTATATCAAGCAAACATGCCAGTGCATATACAACTTAAGCATACGATTTTCGCAATCAAACTCTATGGATCAACACTAAATACATGTCTACAATAAGCCTTGCATGACCAATCGATTGCAAAAAGTGGGATAACAAATTGAATAACATATAGTAAAAAACAAAACAGAAGTTGTGTAAAAGAAAAAGAAAAAATGTAAATGGAGTTATTTGTGACACCGCTATGTGGTAGTAAATGTGAGTCCATATGAAATATTTATGTAAATGGAGTTATGACACCGCCATGTGTTAGTAAATGTTTGTTCATAAGAAATATTTATGTAAATGGAGCTATGACACCGCCATGTGTTATTAATGTGTTTGTTCATAAGAAAAAAATATGTAAATAGAGTTATGACTCCGCCATGTGTATGAGGTGTGTGTTTATATGAATTATTTATGTAAATGGAGTTATGCCACCGCTGTGTGTTATTAAATGTCTGTTCATAAGAAATATTTATGTAAATGGAGTTATGACTCCGCCATGTGTAAGTAAATGTGGGTTCATAAGAAATATTTATGTAAATGGAGTTATAACTCCGCCATGTGTTAGTAAATGTAGGTTCATGAGAAATATTTATGTACATGAAGTTATGACACCGCCATGTGTTAGTTAATGTGGGTTCATAAGAAATATTTATGTACATGAAGTATGACAACGCCATGGGTTAGTAAATGGGGGTTCATAAGAAATATTTATGTAAATGGAGTTATTACACCGCCATGTGTTAGTTAATGTGGGTTCATAAGAAATATTTCTGTACATGATGTTATGACACCGCCATGTGTTATTAAATGTTTGTTCATAAGAAATATTTCTGTACATGAAGTTATGACCCCGCCATGTGTTAGTAAATGTGGGTTCATAAGAAATAGTTATGTAAATGGAGTTATGACTCCGCCATGTGTAAGTAAATGTGGGTTCATAAGAAATATTTATGTACATGAAGTTATGATAGCGCCATGTGTTATGAAATGTTTGTTCATAAGAAATATTTATGTAAATGGAGTTATTACACCGCCATGTGTTAGTTAATGTGGGTTCATAAGAAATATTTCTGTACATGATGTTATGACACCGCCATGTGTTATTAAATGTTTGTTCATAAGAAATATTTCTGTACATGAAGTTATGACCCCGCCATGTGTTAGTAAATGTGGGTTCATAAGAAATATTTATGTAAATGGAGTTATGACACCGCCATGTGTTTGTACATAAGAAATATTTATGTAAATGGAGTTATGACACCGCCATGTGTTATTAAATGTTTGTTCATAACAAATATTTATGTAAATGGAGTTATGACACCGCCATGTGATATTAAATGTGTGTTCATAAGAAATATTTATGTAAATGGAGTTATGACACCGCCATGTGTTTGTACATAAGAAATATTTATGTAAATGGAGTTATGACACCGCCATGTGTTTGTACATAAGAAATATTTATGTAAATGGAGTTATGACTCCGCCATGTGTTAGTAATTGTGGGTTCATAAGAAATATTTATGTACATGAGGTTATGACACCGCCATGTGTTAGTAAATGTGGGCTCATCAGAAATATTTATGTACATGAAGTTATGACACCGCCATGCATTAGTAAATGTGTGTTCATAAGAAATATTTACGTACATGAAGTTATGACACCGCCATGTATTAGTAAATGTGTTTTCATAAGAAATATTTATGTAAATGGAGTTATAACTCCGCCATGTGTTAGTAAATGTAGGTTCATGAGAAATATTTATGTACATGAAGTTATGACACCGCCATGTATTAGTAAATGTGTGTTCATAAGAAATATTTATGTAAATGGAGTTATGACTCCGCCATGTGTTAGTAAATGTGTGTTCATAAGAAATATTTATGTACATGAAGTTATGACACCGCCATGTATTAGTAAATGTGTGTTCATAAGAAATATTTATGTAAATGGAGTTATGACTCCGCCATGTGTTAGTAAATGTGTGTTCATAAGAAATATTTATGTACATGAAGTTATGACACCGCCATGTGTTATTAAATGTGGGTTTATAAGAAATATTTATGTACATGGAGTTATGACTCCGCCATGTGTTATTACATGTGGGTTCATAAGAAATATTTATGTACATGAAGTTATGATAGCGCCATGTGTTATGAAATGTTTGTTCATAAGAAATATTTATGTAAATTGAGTAATGACACTGATAACATATTGGGTGTAAGATAAAGAATCTTATAATTATGAATATCCTTTTATGATTATTTTACCCGAGATACAATGAACAATGGGTACTATACTTAGCTTTGTGGTACAATGAGTGGGGTAACTGTCACACCTCTTTCATCGCTGAACAAATCCATCATTCAAACCTCTTTATGCATTAACTAGTACTATTTTATCAGAGTAAGTCGTATAATGTTAATGTATACTTAAGAAATGGATTTATTGCAATGTGGATTTTTAAGACACAACAAGATCTGTACATACTTTTAGAACACCCTTTCTAAAATATTTCCTCTGATATGATATTGAACTTTTCCAATTAGACCCCATACAAGAAATGAAGACAATACAAGTATATTTTTGTAAATTATTTGAGGCATATTTATGTATTTGACCGGCTTGATTTTGTTTTTATTCAAACTTGAATTTATCAGAGAATTATATTCGTCTGATCAACATGTTGTATCATGAATCACTGGGTCCTATAGGCAAACGTCCTACATAATAACTCTTTCATCACATATCACAATACTGTTAATACTTCATCACATATCCCAAATACTGTTATAACTTCATCACATATCCAAAATACTGTTATAACTTCATCACCTATCCCAATACCGTTAATACTTCATCACATATCCCAAATACTATTATTACTTCATCACCTATCCCAATACTGTTATAACTTCATCACCTATCCCAATGCTGTTATAACTTCATCACATATCCCAATACTGTTATAACTTCATCACATATCACAATACTGTTATAACTTCATCACATATCCAAAATACAGTTATTACTTCATCACCTATCCCAATACTGTTATAACTTCATCACATATCCCAATACTGTTAGAACTTCATCACATATCACAATACTGTTACAGTTGTGGGACCGCACACCGCACCAAAAATAGCGTGCGCACACCGTGCATACATCGTTCACACACCGTCCGCACATCGTCCACATATGGTGCGCACAACTGTGCGATTTAGCAATCGTTCGCCCCGTTGTGCGCTTCTCTCCGCACAACTGTGCGATTTGTATCATTTGTAGATCAAAATTAGGGAATGACAAATATACGGAAGGCTTGTATCCGATAATGTACACTGTGTATATATCTGTAATTTCTCATCACAATAATCAAGATTATACAATTTCAC
>NW_018405627.1:206230-228330 GCF_002113885.1 Mizuhopecten yessoensis
ACTTCATCACATATCCCAATACTGTTATAACTTCATCACATATCACAATACTGTTATAACTTCATCACATATCCAAAATACTGTTATTACTTTATCACCTATCCTAATACTGTTAGAACTTCATCACATATCCCAATACTGTTATAATTTCATCATCTATCCCAATACTGTTAACACTTCAACACATATCCCAATACTATTATAACTTCATCACATATCCCAAATATTGTTATAACTTCATCACATATCCCAAATACTGTTACTACTTCAACATATATCCCAAATACTGTTATAACTTCATCACATATCCCAAATACTGTTATAACTTCATCCAAATCACAATAATGTTATAACTTCATCACCTATCCCAATACTGTTAATACTTTATCACATATCCCAATACTGTTAGAACTTCACCACATATCCCAAATGCTGTTATAACTTCATCACATATCACAATACTGTTATAACTTCATCACATATCCCAAATAATATTACTACTTCATCACATATCCCAATACTGTTATAACTTCATCACATATCCCAATTCTGTTATAACTTCATCACATATCCCAAATACTATAATAACTTCATCACATATCCCAATACTATTATAACTTCATCACATATCCCAACACTGTTATATCTTCATCACATATCCCAAATAATATTACTACTTCATCACATATCCCAATACTGCTATAACTTCATCACATATCCCAACACTGTTATAACTTCATCTCATATCCCAAATAATATTACTACTTCATCACATATCCCAATACTGTTATAACTTCATCACATATCCCAAATACTGTTATAACTTCATCCAAATCACAATAATGTTATAACTTCATCACCTATCCCAATACCGTTAATACTTTATCACATATCCCAATACTGTTATAACTTCACCACATATCCCAAATGCTGTTATAACTTCATCGCATATCACAATACTGTTATAACTTCATCACATATCCCAATACTATTATAACTTAATCATATATCCCAATACTGTTATAACTTCATCACATATCCCAATACTGTTATAACTTCATCACATATCCCAAATAATATTACTACTTCATCACCTATCCCAATACTGTTGATACTTCATCACCTATCCCAAATACTATTATTACTTCATCACATATCCCAATACTGTTATAACTTCATCACATATCCCAATTCTGTTATAACTTCATCACATATCCCAAATACTATTATTACTTCATCACATATCCCAATTCTGTTATTACTTCATCACATATCCCAATTACTGTTATAACTTCATCACCTATACCAATACCGTTAATACTTCATCACATATCCCAAATACTATTATAACTTCATCACATATCCCAAATACTATTATAACTTCATCAACTATCCCAAATACTGGTATAACTTCATCACATATCCTAATGCAGTTTAACTACTTCAACACATATGCCAAATACTGTTAATACTTCATTACATTTTCTTCAGGTTGGTAAGTATGGATTGTGAAAAGTTCTTTTTTACACAACCAATAAGATTTTCTTTGTGACGTTTCGATGACTAGTACACTGTCACCTTAATCAGAAAAATGACTAGTGAAGCGTATTTTTATGCACACAAAGGTGTTAAATGTGTACGAGTTGTCCACAAAATCGATGTCGATTCGGCTACGCTGTATAGATGCAAAAAGTAGTTATCTTGTAAGAACTGAACATAATTCTATCTACATCCTCAATACAAAACAAATTAGATATCACAATGTCTACAGACAAAACCAAAATCCGAGGCAACTCATACCATCCAAATTAAAGATCGGTTTAGAAGGTGAAATACAATTCGAATGATTTTCTGTATGTACTGTTAAATAATTTCCATTATCTGGACGAACCTTATACAATCATACATTATAAATTAAATCATTTCACACAAAAACATTTTAAACTTTGCCACAGTAACAATTTCATATAAAAACGGTCAAAATAAAATATTTAAAAAGGTAGTAAAGCTGGTTTATGTTGCAATGAACATTTTTTGAAAGTATAAACAAATCTATTTTGGTATCACTTTTATTATCTATTTTTGTATGTTTATTTATGCTTATTTACAAGCTGTTGCGTGACGTTATTCTTTTATATATTAAGCAAAGTATCTGCTATTAACCTACATCTAGGATCCGAAAAAACGTATCCAACTACAGACGCTTTTGATCTGCAGTCAATTCTATAAAATGACAGCTTGCATCAATTTGAAACACGTCACAGGCATAATAAATGAAAGAAAACCTCACTCTCAGTTGCGAAACTACTTTTCTACAGTTTATCGACGACATTATCTGTGTACACAAATACGAAAAAAACAACATTAACAAAAGGAGAATTCCAAAATGTCAACTAAACCATAACTCAAATACTTGAGGACAAATCCAAGTAATGTGATGTCCTCAATGCGGGAACCGGGGTAGTGATAGCGAAACAATAAGCCATATAAATGAGCATGATACAAAAATGAGCTTTATATAGCACATGGGGTGAGTATATTTCCCATAGAGTTCATGACGTGGTCATAAAGGACTAGAGGCGTTAAGGGTCATATCCGGCCTCATCGGGGATTTCGAAATAGAGTTGTGTGACAGCAAAATGCAACAAAATTGCATGCGCACATCGTGCATAAATCGTGCTCACACCGTACGGGCATCGTCCACACATGTTGCACACAACTGTGCGATTTAACAATCATCCGCCTCGTTTTGCGCTTCTCTCAGCTCAAATGTGCAACTGGGTACAATTAGTTGATCAATATTACGGAATGAAAATCCGTTAGGCTCTTATGGAATAAGGAACACTGTATATATAAATTTCCTATCATATTAGTTGAGATTTTGTTTGATTTCACAATGCGTGTTACACAGTATTACAGTGACCGTTAGACAGTCAAGACTTGGTTGTAATACCCAGGTACAGTGTAACAGAACAGGTAAATAGCAAATGAGTGACCGGAGTTTTACCTGGCTCTCTGTGGCTGACTTAGAGAGCCGATACATGATACCGTATGACTGTTATGTAATCACAACTGGACGTTAAGTGTTGGTTATTTTCATTTATTTTGATCTATAGACCCCCTTCATTGTATTTTTACACTTTGCCGAGTAAATTAAGTTAACTGGATGGGGAAAACTACGGTCCATGTACATGTATATAGTGGTTGTGTTTACCTGTATATGGGACCGTGTTATAATTTTGCATGTGTCGATTTGAGTTGTTTTAAAAAAAAAAATCTTAAAAAGTTCTTAATTTAAGAAAGTATTGAAACATCTGCAGACATTATTATGTGTCTTGAATATAGAAGCATACTTAAAAAAATCAAGTTTATACGTTCAAACACGAAACCGTATATATTCTGAATTTACACCAACCACAATTGTCATCGCACAACGTTCGTCCATCGTGCGCACATATGTGCGCAAGCAATTATCGTTCAGCTTTTTATCGTTCGCCCATCACAAATGTGCGCCAAGAAAGATAGCACCAATTTACCAATGTGATGTTTACAACAAAGAGTGGTAAATATATTCAAGTTGATTTGTTTTTATTTTTTATTAGGCCAAACATTATTAATAACGCCCTAAGTCATTTGTCCATTGTGTTCATCAGCCTTGCATCGCTGGAAACTATTTGCTGTAAGCTGGTCCGTCAGATGCCGATAGTAATGTTAAACGAAACTCATGATATTCGGATCAAGCTCTTGAATACCAATGTCCTGTGATATGACATCACTGTAGGCTTGGGTGTTACTGTCAAATAACGTCCACGAAAGGAATAATATGTACCGTAATTCGAATTATGTATAGGTCAAGCGTTCGATGATTAACTTCACTAACGATAACTGTGAACCACACACATGTTTGTTGGCGTTCGGTGTTAAACTACACTAACGATAACTGAACCACACAGATGTTTGTTGGCGTTCGGTGTTAAACTACATTAACGATAACTGTTAACCACACACATGTTTGTTGGCGTTCGGTGTTAAACTACAATAACGATAATTGTGAACCACACACATGCTTGTTGGTGTTAGGTGTTAAACTACATTAACGATAACTGTTAACCACACACATGTTTGTTAGTGTTAGGTGTTAAACTCACTAACGATAACTGTTAACCACACACATGTTTGTTGGTGTTCGATGTTAAACTACATTAACGATAACTGTTAACCACACACATGTTTGTTGGTGTTCGGTGTTAAACTAAACTAACGATAACTGTTAACCACACCGATGTTAGTTGGCGTTCGGTGTAGAAAACTGCTACCTACTAACATGAAAGTTGTTGTTCAGTATTAACTAAACTGTGATAATAACAGGTTACCGCGCACCTGACTAGGTGTTCGGTGTTAAGCTACACTGCGGATAACAGCTAACAACACAAATGGAAATAATTGGTGTTCAATGTAAACTAAATCCTGGTGGTCATAGCTTACCACACACATGGCTTTCTTTAAGCCCTTGCACTATCTACGCGGTGCTTTCTCAACTAAATACACAGCATCAGGCTGTTTTGGGATAAAAATTTGATTAATTATGGATCTGCATCTTGTTTATTGTTTTAATTATTCACAAACATAAACACGTTATATCAGGTTCACTGTCTGAAAAGTGAATACGGCTAAAACGGTACAGAAGGGGCACCCCTATCATGTCAGCAGCACAATTATGATCAGCACGTACTGTTAATTGGCTGGGATAGACGTCATTGACATCAGGTAAGTAGACAATGTAATTCATTGTGTTTTATACGTTGCAATAAGTTCTCTATGTGTATTTGAATAGAAGTCGTAAAAAGGACAGTTTATGAAACACCATAGACTGATATGTAATTTAAGGATTATGAAATTAATTTCAACCCTTCACTGTTAACAAATAATGGCGATTTTTAACGGCAGGGCACTTGTCCTCTTACATGTAGTAATATCAAGCAAGCATGTTATTACAATGTAATTGTCTCTTTATCTTGTGAATATATCATATAGATATGTCTCCAACAGTCGAGTACGACTACTTAAGTTATTTCCAAAAAAGATCAATACAATGATATTTATATATTTAATAATATGATATAATCATATAAACTAGTCATAAAATTGTCTATTTTTGTGTCACTTGGTATTCTTTGATATGCCACTTACTCGAACTAGAATGTCGCGTGTTCATCGAATAGTTTACTTGTTACCGACAATTATTTTAAGTATTTTTTGTATATTAACCTCGGATTTCTCGAACTGCCATTGCTCGAATACTCCGTGTTCCTCAAACTCTTATTAACCCGACCACTGAAGTATTAAACCTATCCATTCGTCGAACAGGAAGTGGCACCTACCGCGACATATCGACATGCCTCGAGGCACAGACTGCGGTACCCATTCATCGTGTTTATAAAGGTGTCGGCCGGATGTCAGATAATTAGAGGACTAACCACAGTATCATTAGTCGGAAGTAGCCCTCCAGTGGGGAAACCGGATATGTATCCTTGAAGCAAAGACAATATTGAGTTTCACCCCATACAAGAACATCTTCATATAGTGAAAACAATACCCATTTTTATTACTTGTTTATTTAGATAAAAACTAATACACATTCTTATCACATAAATTTTGATAAGTCGTTCAGAGATTACGCCATACTCCATCGGCCTTAATCGGTTATTTTCGGAAGGATGAAAAATAACCGGAAAATCTTGGAACTGATGGCCGTTGCATTTATCTCTTTGTCGTTGCTTCATGACTTTTTAATTTCAGTTTTTGACACAGGCACAAAAAGTAAAAACGCGGATGTTTTCTGAAGATCCTTTTTGTTATCAACCAGGTTCTGTTAATATTTCTACCGGGAAATATTTTCAAAAAGAGCCGCATTAAACCATTAGGTAAACGTGTACATTTATTTTTCATCGTCTAAAATTTCATCAGTTTTTGATTTCCAATTATTGAGGATATGAACGAAATAATTAACATTTTTGAAAGTCCGCTTATAGTCTTTACATAATTTATGTACATGCATCACCACTCATAAAAGAAACAATGGATATTTCATTTATGTCGAAATCAACAATCAACGCCCTTTTTCAGCAACGTATAACTTATGACTATAGCTACAGACAGAAACTGTTTAATTGTATTTGGTATCATTACATGTTAAACCCCAGTGACATTTACAACATTTTAAATTCAATCCGGTGTTTCAGAATGGAACAGGAATTCTTAACATCGATATAACGACAATCTCAATTCTACATCAAATTATTGCAATGTTTTCCGGTTTTTAATTTCATTTTTTTAACTAACAAATCACCACATTTACTTTTATAGACATATGGTCAAATATGTAATCTGCACTTTTTTTCTATAGCAATTACCAAACAGTTTTTTCCCACCTTATTTGATTCATTATTTTTGTGACCTCACGGAAGCACGCAGAGGATTTAATTCTTCATGTGGGAGGAAGCCGGAGTATCCGGATAAAACCCGCGTGGTCCGGCAGGTAACCGGGATTGAATCCGGCCATCTTGGTGAAGACGAGCGCGCTATTCACTGCGCCGACCGACCCATCATATACGTTACGCACAAGAACAACTATCTGCTTTAGCTTTGAAAATGGCGTCATTGATGCAAAAAATAAATTGTGTATACATTTTTACCAATCATCAACGATGCAAAAAAATCTACATATGGGAGACCGGGGAAAGTTGGGCCACCCCTGATATTTTTGTTTTTGAGGTAGTATTTACAACTTTAAAGATCTTAGCAGTTTAGTTGGCTAGGCATTCACATGAAAAAATGGCAAGGAAAACTCTTATGTAAAATTACTAAACAAATTACTTTTGAGAAAGAAAATCATGATTTCGCTTCTATTGATGCGAACTTTCGCTAAAAAAAAATACGGTCAAACGTGTAACACACTGACAGCTTCAAATGATATAAATGGACATAAAAGGAAAGCCAAACACTCACTACCATATTGCTGTACGATAAGAATTTATTGAAATATCAATTTGGGCCCGGACAGTTTCAGCCAATGATACCGTGGCAAGTTCGGTCCATGTAACACATAAAAAGTCGAAAGGTTGGCGGTAAAATCTGACGTTGCATGCTTTATATCGTCATAATTAAGCTGATTCCAATGGGGCCGAACTTACACGAATGCCGACAGGTAAAAAAAAATGTTCAAAAACGAACGTGCTGCCATACTTTCCAGAACGGACTTTAATAAAAATGGGCCGAATTTGGCCAGATCTCCCCTATTGTTGTATCGGTCTTAATCTCATTAGAGTTTATGTTTTATTGTTATCAATCGACTAGCCGAATTTAAATAAATGTTATCTTGCCTCATTCTAAAAGCTGTATTATCTCATTCTAAATCAGTAAATATCAGAGATCAACAAAGCCTTCGCTCTTTTAAAGCTTTACCTATTCATATTATTTTCTGACAATGCTTGACAACGATGTTTTGGCGGAACTGTCAATTCACTTGGTGTGTAAAACTATATTTCGGCATGGCAATATCAGACAGAAAAAAACATTGCGAATTAACGACTATCCTTAAAGATATTCAATCCTGAATACGTCGTGATCATTAATTTCGTTATCCATCAACATTATGAAAACAAGGATTCAAAAGTATTCGTCATTTCAAAATAATCGAATAGTTCCTCTATTTTTGTCATTTTTGTGAAATTAACGTAGCGGAATACAGTAAGGCGGATGATCTACCGGTAATGACAAGCACGCTACCTAAATACCTTCTTTATTTTACTTCTTTCTCAATGTCTGCATTTTTTTTTTATCTTATTACATGTTGTTATCTTTATCAAACTTAATTACATATTTGTTCACAAATTAACGAATGACGCTTTTCGTTAATCAATTTGCAATACAACAACAGTTGTTCTACTAGAGATCGTTCTTCATTATCAAAATATGAAGGTCCTGATCTTTTCATGATGTTTAACGTTGATGTATTATAGTTATATGTGATTTAGATTTATCTGCTGTCTTAGCTGGTTAGTGACCTTCACGAATGTTTAGTGTGTTTCTCAAAGGGCGGAAACTTTAACTAGTGATTAGCGAGCGAAAACTTCAAATTGTTGAAAATAGGAAACAAGAACTTTCAAAATCGAAATAAATCCTCAAAATACACCAATCGTATTTGTCTCAGCAAATAAGCTGACACGCAAAAGAAACGCATCCTTTAATTTTCGGTAAATGTATTTAACATTTCATTCAAAAGTTTCGCTTAAATAACATAGCCAATTAAGATACACATTTATTCTGTTCTATTTGAAAATTCAGCTAATTTAGACACTGAAGATAAACAAACAAATAGAATTAACACCAATACTTTAATATTATACATGAACAAAGGCAAGGTAATTGACAGTAAATTTCTGCAATACTATATCTATCACACAACTCATGTCTGATTTACACAACGATATAAGGACACAGGAGGTTGCTTCCAATATACGTTTTTTATAATCAGGAATCGAACAAAGCTATCTGTCAACACAGTTATTTGTATTATTGTTAATATATCAATACATGTCATTGTTCAAACGCTGTAATGTTTTCCTAACAGGGAGTTTGAACAACATAAAATATTATTTGCATACATACATACATACATATATACATATATATCAGGAAGTTGTATAGGATGTCTTCGTGTGTGTCAAGTAAACTTGGTAATCCACATGTGAATCTACATCGAAACGTGACCGGACATATATACCGGAAGTATTATATTGTTTTTAATAAATAAATCGGCTTAACGTAGTAATGTTTAATATTTCGGAAATAAGCCAAAAAACCACTGGAACTCAGCAACATCATATGTTGAATATGATTGTAAAAAGTCAGTCCAACTTTCAGTACTTTGAACTGCAACAAGCATGACGAGAGACGTAGTAATGTCATGCAATGGCTAGTTAATATTAGTCACTTAATCTGCTAAGTAGGTGGTTCACATTTGCGTTATGTCTATATATGTCAGTGGTAGCTTTCAGGAACCTGAAGAATACATAAATGAGCAAGAGCACATTGCATTGTGTATAGTTTACCAATATTATTATATCCTTGTATACTTTTACACTTATTCAATTAAGCGCATATACATGCAAAACGTTCGTCCGTTTGCCACTCGAACTGATCATTAAGTGACAACCGGATGCACCCAATATATTATATTTACATTTGCATGGGCATTATAAAGCCTCTTTGAAAGCTGTGTCGTTGATGGGACTTTAATTACCATGCATCACGAGACACAATTATTAGCGTATTAATACAACACTGACCGGAACTACAATATCCAATATAAATAAACATGACGGCTGCTGAAATATCGCTGGGCATTGTGAGATTTGACAATGGCATTTTAAATTTATGTGCAAAATAAAAAATAAAATAAAAAACTCTTTTATTACAACCAAACAAGAACAAGGTCTGCAATATCGTACAAAATGCACATCGGTTGAAATCACCAATGCCGGCACTGGAAACAATTTTAACGCTCATGCAATTTATCAGAAATATCGTCTGTTACACTGCACTGATCAACAGGGGTTCGTTACAAATGTCTGAAATACACATATTCTATAGACCTACTGACACATATGTTACAGACCTTCTGTTATGAGTCACAGCACACATAAACGTTTCAGTCATTTGTAACGAACCTGTGCTCCGTCGCAAGATCACTCACTTAAAACGCTATCAGTTTCACGTGTCTCGCATCCACGGTACCTCATTTTCTGACGACATGTCAAATAACGAGTCTGTTATAGAATCTACCGACTGTTGTCAGGTTCCCATACAATCAACAAATAAATTCACGCCTGGATTCTTCACAAAATGAGCAAAGAGAAAAGTTCGAATTAACTTCCAAAAATAACTCCCTCGTGGAGGGCAAGGTCGGATTTACGGTGTTCACTGTATTTGTCCATGCGCGAAATTTGTTCCGGGAAAAATCGAAACAATTTTAAATCTAACTTTCAGCTCAGAGTTCTATTGATAAACTTAAATCACCCTATAGACATATCATACGCAATTGTATTGATACAGAATTGTGGAATAAATTTAAAGTGTTTGTTAAAATTTCAAAGTACTGCTTTGTTTGCCAATTAGCACGCGACAATACGCTGTTCAAACTATTGAACGAAATTGTGTGGACTGTCGATAAGGCGGGCATTTTTAATTTTAAATATAAATTATAAGTTAAAAAAGAACATAAGAGGCAGAGAAAACGTAAATATAATTATTGAACTGTTTTTGTATGGTATTTATGATCTATTTGAATGACACAGCGCGCATTATGATTTGTTTGCTTGCAAAGCTGTGTCATTCAAATAGATCATAAATACCATACAAAAACAGTTCAATGCTTAAATAAAAAAACGAAAATCGACTCCAGAATACAGGTAGTTAGAAACAGAAGTAAATAACCTCAGAAATATTTACTTACTTTACACATATGTATTTTTAAAAAACGGGTGAAAATTTGATAGGATATAATTTGAAAAAGACCAGTCGTGGGTAATCAGGCGTATTTATATCAATTAAGGTCATAGAAGTGTATTGCTTAACGGAAATAGGAAGTACATCCCTAGTAGAAAATCCAATGTAGGGAGACATATCACAATTTCCGCATAATCCAATGTTTACTATTAAAGTGATGAATATTATATGCTTATTATTGACAGAACAGTGTTTTCTTTCAATATTAAAGTATTACAAAGCAATCCAGGCATTACTTCAGTTGTTTTTTAATCAATGAGTCACATGTGTCCATTTTTCTGTACTTCAGGAAACCGGCTACCTATTTCACTACTGTGAAGTTTTTCAAGAACGATAACTCTTGCATGCGATTACTATGTGTATATGGTTTTATTATAAAATGTAAATTTTTAATCGTTTATAGATAATTAATTTTACGCAATTTCAGCATTTATGAAATTGATATACATTAATGCAATACTAATCTATGTTAGTATCATTTTTATTGACATTATTTTGCAAAATATATGTTTTGATATTTTTTTCAAAATTCACTCCTTTTTACATAAATTTCCATTTCAAATCCTTAAAATTCTGACAACTTATATTTTTTTTGTGGTAAATTTTTTTCTTTACTTCAAAGCAATATAACTACAAAATTTGAATAAATTCTACTGAGAAATGGCGACACAAACCTATTACCTTAAGTAGAGTCTATGGATCATGCATGCAACATGTAGTTTATTTTAAATACAACATATATATATATATATATATTATGTTCAAATATGAATGCACATCATGGTCAAAAGGTACATAAGGTAATGCCACCTTGTACATAAACGTAGTGCACACAATATAATAAAATCAATACATCAATCAGTTCTAAGGTAAATATACCTAAAATCGTATACGTCTACGATACACCGACGCGAGTATTTACTGTTGATATTACAAATTATGTTACGTGGTCGATCCTTTTTGAAAGTATCGAGTCTATGGGCTTTATCGATTTCCTCGAATTTGATTTCTAAATGTAGTTTTGTTTTGAAGAATGTTATCAGTGTGTTAACAGGCCTGTAACCTATCGTAAAGGCAAGATCTGTAGAGGGCTGCAGTGAAAGTTGTTGACTCGTAATGAATAGCAAAAACTATACGATCACGACACGGATTAACAGATCGAGTGACAACAGATGCACACCCTCCACGGACCTCCCCCTATTACAACTGTAATATAACGATAACTGTTAACCACACACATGGAAGTTGGCGTTCGTGTTAACAAAACCTTTTTGACCATAGCTTAACCTACACATTGCGTTCTGTAAGCCCATGCAACATCTTGGTATTTATAATATGCCTTCACATGTCGTGCTTTTATTTACTAAATATAAAGCATCCGGCATATTTGCAATTTTAACTCGGTAACATATGGATCAGGATGTTGTTTAATGGTTTTAAATATGTTTAAAGGCAGTTAAAATGTAATAACTGTACGTAGTATCATGTTTAATGTATGAAGAATGTTTACGACTAAAACCGTACAGAATGGCATAAATAGCTTGTCAGCTGCAAAGTTATAATCAACATTGATATTAAGCGGTTGAGATAGACGTGACTGCCATCAGGTACGTAGGCACTGTGTTTTTTTCGTTGTTATAATTTCTCTAAATGTATTTTAAAAAGAATTTGTATAAGGCAAGACTTATGAAACAATGTGATCTGTAATGTTATTTGATAATTATTCATTTTAACACCTTGACTGAGAACAAATAAGGCGCATTTTAACCGTAACGCACTTTTCTTGTTAGTAATATTGATGAAGGATGTTATTACAATGTAGTTGTCGCTCGATCTTGTGAATATAACAACTAAATATGTATCTTACATTCAAGTACTGCTACGTAAGATAATGCAAAAATATCAATGACAAACGTAACGATGATATTTTCAAATTTTCGGAGCAATCCTCTTCTTAAAGCCGCGGTGACATCTTATGGTCCCGCACGTAGTTCACCGTAGTGGTGGATGACCGTATCTGACTGTAGTTGACCATAGGCGACCATAGTTAAACGTATTAAACGTACTTCAACGTCTTTATAAAAGTAGTTTGAACTTCAAGAAACCCATGATTTGGCCGTGGTTAGCCCGAACATTTTCTACATTTCAAAACTACTTTACGGTGAGTTTAAATGTCAAGACCCTACTTTGACCGTAGTTTGAACGTAGTTGACCCTTGCTGACCGTTACAGACCCGACTTGATCTTAGTTTAAAGTAGTTGCCCGTAGTAAGACGTAGTACGATCTTAGTTAACCAAAGCCAGTTTTTCGTAGTTCAACGCAGTTTCCCGTAGTTGCATGTAGTTCACCCTACTTTCTTTACATTTCCTCTTTTGCAAACCTACTTCAAACTAGTTGACCGTAGTGGCACATGAACCACCGTCAACTACGTGCGTGACCGTATGATGTGACCGCGGCTTTATTTTTGTTTTGTGATCCATCACGTCATTCTAATCGAATTTTGGTTGTTGCTGGCTTGGTTAACAAAACAGTTTCAGTAAAGCTAAAATACGGATTTAGATACGATGCTTAAAATATATTGGTACTAATATCTTATATCAAAGTTATCTCAGCACACGCATTATACATATAGAGGTTCCCCACCGAGTGCTGATTGGTTACTATGTTGATCTAACTCGATTTATTTAAGCTTCAACTTGTTTAAAGACACGAGGTTTACCGAGTGTCTTTTACCATTTGAAAATTTACTAACGAGAGTTAAATAAACATGATAACTAATCATCATGAAATTTGGGACCTGTTTCTGCCATAAGGCTTGTATTTTATCTGAAATTCACATTTTCCCCCTTGAAAATACATCATGTGTGTTTCCGATAGGAAAACCATTGGCAATGGCGCATGACATCACAATGGACATGTCGTCGATAAGCATCGTTACGTGACGTCATAAATCAAAGATTTACCAATGAAATCACGTCCAGGGTGTAACCCACTAGTGGGTAACCGAAAAGGTTTACTAAATCCTAGCAGGTTTATCCAATGAGTCGTAAGTGAGGAAACCTACACTGGTTGTGGGAGAATCAAACTTCTTGTTTTCCATCAAAATAAATAAACATCGTTGTCATTTGTATGACATCAATCCTAACGATTTAATTATCTGCAGTTTGCCTGCACAATAATGACAGCGATATTACGTATGAATCGGCGGCGTAATGTAAGAACCTGCTAACACTATAACAGTTACGAGTTGTCAACCGTTGAACTACCAGGTTTAACCATATTGAGTGTGAATACATTATAATGTACAACTGGTCCTGATAGCTACTGAATGTCTCCTAAAAAACATTTCCTCTAAGCGATTGCTTCCAGTCAGGAAAACGATTATACCATTTGACGTAAATAAGGACCGGTTGACCCTTACCAAGATATGTAGATCTGCAGGAATACGTCATGCTAGGAATATGATCAAAAAGGAATGATATACAATTGTCCATGTTGACCTACATATGTAATCCTAGTGATTGCTGGACAGCTGATATATCCGCAATTTTAGTCGGGCGCGCTAGCCAACTAATTTAAGGCGTAACGTTTATAGGACGTTTTGCGTTCACGATGATGTATCTGGTGGCGTGGTCGCCCTTTATACTGCATGTGTATGATATCGCAGTAAATAAAGGTTTGAACAATTGGACATGATCTTATGTTTCCATCAACTCATCAAACATTATTTCGTGGTAGAACTATGACATAATAGTGAAGGTAAGCGGTTAGAAAAAAGTACTTTTATTGCAGATTCTTTCAATCTCATTAGCTCTCAGCCGATCAACGCAACGAGTGTTATGGAAACCCGGTGTCAAATATATTTAATGTAACAAATAAATCGGTCATAACGTAAAAGGATCTACATGTATCTGGAATATGTTTACCGATATATTCGAAACCACTCGAAGAGTCTATACAAATTAGCGGTCACTTTCTGATAACTGTTATAAATAATAAATACAAAATATGTAAGTGATATACAATTGATATTATGATATAACTTTTAATATCTCACTTGATACTGCGATAACCTTAATATAATGTAATAACATTTTATAACAATAGTTTCAAAAAGCCCAGAAAGCCGTTTACGTTAAAAAAGTAAGTGTGTGCGAGTAGTATTTCGCCCTTTGATAACTAGACGTCGAACATGTCATTGTTTTAAGTAGGTTTAAACGAAATTCTAAATGGCAGCAGTACCACTGATACACATGTATGAAGTGTTTATTGCCAACCAGGCCCTGTCGACAGCTAACCACACTTATAAAGTAGGCGTTCAGTGTTAACCAGACCCTGTCGACAGCTAACCACACTTATAAAGTAGGCGTTCAGTGTTAACCAGACCCTGTCGACAGCTAACCACAGACATGTTAGCACGATGCCACTGCTAACAATAAACATGTATAAAGGTTATCCGTGTTAAATAAACTGTAGTTAACGCACTCGGAGGGTAGCTTTCGTATGATTCCCCCATCGGACGTGAAAAGGTATGGGGTCACCTGCCCGACCGTGTGGGATGTCCGTGAGTTCCTCGGTTTCTTTCGATAAATAAAGACCCTTTAAAGACATCTTTTTATGATGTTAGAATGTTATGTATTTCAATTTCTCACATTTCACACACAATCTATAATTTAGATTCATCCGCTGTGTATGATTGTTGGCGACCTCCACGAGTATTGTATGAATTGCAGAAAATATCAAACCTTGTGACCTCGGTTGCTCAAAGGATGGTAAACTTTAATTAGTGATAAGCGAAAGCTTCAAATCGTTCCAAATCAAAAATCAAAAGTGTTCCACGTTGGCAAATAGTTCGTCATAAATGAACGATTATAAAATTGTAAAAAAGTAACTACACCGAATCAGGAGTAAATGTATAGATGGAGAAGCCAATGGCGATAATTTTTACAAAATATCTTTCTACATATCGTTTTCTAGTCCAATGGTGTTCCTCCGCGTTAAAGTATATTTGGTTACCCACTGATCGAAGATCACGATGATCATTAGACCAATTAGTCGTATGGCAATGCGGTGCATGCTTGATTTTTTTTATGAATGGATAAATATATAAGGTAGCAGTATATAGATAAAAATAGTTTATTACAAAGTGTGAAATCTCGGGTACACCTGTGCTTTCCTTTTGATTGTATTCACGTGCTAGCGATAACAAAATTGGTCACCCGAGAAAACCCGAAAATGCAATTTGATACTTACTGCTATTTTATTGTATTGTATAGACATAGCAATATATTATTGGGACCGCCTAACCAAATGATTTTCCATAGATAAAAGTGTTAACGTTTACCACTGTTCTGGCTAAATGGGGTTATCCACACTGATTTACCTGCCCTCATTTTGAAGACTATCATCTCACACAACTGTAAATAAAATATTTAAAAATTCTGCCTATTTGAACTTTTTTTTATATGGGGGCCGCCATTATGTATTGAATTCGGCACCAAAAATTGACCAAATTTTACAACAAATTACACACTTAATAAACTCCCCCAGATGAAAGCAGACTTGATTTTTTTTAAATAATTCATACATATTACATCTATATATATTGCCCAACCCACACATAAAACTTTTAAAGCTTCTGCAACCTAACTATCCAACCAGCAGGCCCCGAGGCATTCACCTTCCAATTGAAGGATCTGCCCAAAAGGGGAAAAAAACTCTTTTTGATTTGGTTCCGTGGTCCCTATAATGAATATATAATTTAAACACTGCACGATTGTTCTTAAAATATCTTGAGTTTACATCGATGAGACATATTGAAAAATCAGTATCAAGTTCTGAAGATTTAACATTACCTTTTTTCCTTTATCAGTGACAATTTCAATTCCAGAAAGTAACGAGTGGGGACGAAAATCTACAATGGCGGACCTGAGCTACATTTCATGTCCAAAAACTGACTATATCCGGTACATGTCAATACCTGACATATTGCAAGAAAGGAAGAATGAGGCTCCAGAAAAGGAAATATTCGTTCAGAGATTTGAGGGAGGCGGTAGGAGGTCACTGACGTATGCTGAACTTCTGAAAAGGTCCACACACATCGCCAAATATCTTACCGCTAGAGGAATAGTGCCAGGTGACTGTGTGGCCATTATTGGTCCCAACTCCATCGAATGGATAATAGGCCAGTTCGCCATCTTACTAACAGGAGCAGTTTCTGTCCAGGTTCACAAGACATCAGAATCGTTCGCCGAGACGGCCAAGCTACTAAAGTCCACACATAGCAAGGCTGTATTGCTCGATCCTGAATCGGACGAAAACTACATATCAGATATGGAAGCGTACTTCACTAGTGAGAAATCACCAAAAGGTAAACCGATAGTTTTGTTGCTACAGAAATCAGCACTGTCTTCTCTCCCCTCGATGACTGACGCTATACTGACTACAGAAGAGGAGGTAGTTGCATTGCCAAAAATACAACCAGAAAGCACAGCCATCATTTTTACGACTTCTGGATCGACCGGAGTTCCAAAAATGGTCGAGATGACTCATTTGTCGATAGGGAATGCTTCCTCTGCCACTTTTATGGGAATAGGAGGAGGAGATAGGTCATACGGTACTTGCTACAACGACCGGCCGTTTACCTGGATGGCTAGCAGTCCGATATTCAGCATCCTAAATGGAAATAAACGAGTGTTTGTTGACACCGCGATAGGCATGAAAAAAGAAAACATCATGGTTATATGGGATATAATCATGTCTGAGAAGTGCACAAACGCCATGCTACTCCCATATGCGTTGCTCGAGATCATTGACAATCTTGACGTTATCCTTAAACATGGCTACGTTTTGTACGCCATTGGTACCGGTGGACAGCATGTCGGATCTCATCTCACTGCAATATGTGGTACATGTACAGAGAAGTTCTTTATGGGGTATGGTTGTACCGAAGTTGGAGGAGTGAGTTCTATTGAACTTACCAAAGAAATGGAGGAAGGGCACGTAGGATCACTGTTTCCAGGATGTGAAGTCAAAGTCATCGGAGGCAACGGTGCAACACTGAATCGTGGTCAGTTGGGTGAAATTCTTGTGAAGTCACCATGGATATTGAAGTCCTACAGGAGTTCTCCTGAGTTAAACGCAGCCTCATTTGCGGAAGGGGGCTGGTTTCGAACCGGAGACATCGGGAACATTACCGTCGACGGCAAGTTATTTGTGAAAGGGAAATCTAATGATGTTATTATGCGTGGCGGTTTGAAGGTTTTGACCAGAGTGGTAGAAGTAGCGATGTCTAAACTCCCGGGTGTAAGGGAGGTTGTAGTGATATCGGTACCGGACGACCGGCTCCTAGAGGAAGTGTGCGCCTGTTACATACTGGATGAGGATGTAAATACTTCAGAATATGAACTTGACAAGAAATGTCGAGCTATCCTCGGGGATAATGTGCTGGGTAGTACACCTTCCTACTTTCTGAGGTTCGATAAGTTTCCGAGACTTAGAAATGGTAAGACGGACACTAAATTAGTTAAAAGTCAAGCCATGGAAAGACTTGAACGCGGTTAATTTCGGTATTGGAGGCAGTTGCCTGTAACGAATTCCTGGTATTTCTTTGCAAATACAGTGAATACTTGAAATGTACAATATATACATCACATCTATTCGGAATCACGCATAAACTTGATCTACTAGCTTTTACTATATTAGATTCCTGTAATGGAACACTAAATTACAAATTTATTTGACAAAAATGTTTTTGGGATTATCCTGTGTTTCTTCAACTCAGCCACTTTCTAAATTACTTGTATATATATAACCGAACTGATCACTCAAAAATACGTAAAACATTTTGTGACGATAATTGTTCACGACCCATATAGCTTATTATGTTTTGGTTAATACTTTCGAAATATCTGTTGCAGCACAAATCGTTTTATTAGCGTTAAATTAGGCCCTGTCCGCCTTTCGGGGCATCTCGGTAGATTTTAGACACTTTCACCCATTTGTCAGTTGATGTCACAAATGATTCCAAAACGAGTGGAATAGACAAAGGGTGCGACGAGTGTTGACTTGGTTTAATTTGCTTCAACGATTAATGGATTTCTCAATAAAGGTGTTTCATTACTTAATACTTCAATTCCTACTTAAGTTGGACTCAATGCAACTACCAAATGTAACCTGTTTCATTTGCCGATGAATTTGACAAGATTAACCTTGCGTGTGCGTATGATTTTGCAAAGGGATTAACTATTGACATGTTTAAACAAAGATAAACTTGATGAGATTTTACATTTTTTATTGAAGCAACACAAGAAATTGTTCAAACAACCAAAAAGGATCAATCAGCAAAATATTATCAGCTCATGGTTACTAGCGGTAGTGACAAGTCATGTACTGTCCTAGACATTCTCCCTCCATCTACCCATTCTGCCGTGTGCAATCCCTGGTACAAAAAAAAAGAAAAACGTAGATCCACATGGGTTCGTTACAAATGACTGATATGGGTCATAGAACACATACACAAGCATACACATGTACGTTTACGTGTGCTGTGACCCATATCAGTATAACATATATGTACACAATTATGTTTATTTGTGTTGTGACTCATATCTGATCAGTATAACGAACCCCTGTGGTAGATTCATGTGGTCCCGTCTTATATGAAATACAGTCGGAGAGCAAAATGCCATATCAAATGTTTTGTCCTTTCAAGCCACAATTAGTTTCCTGTCTAATTCGACATCCAATCACTGCAGCTTCACATTCCAGAAGATGAAGAACCTAGAAATTTAGCGGATCCCCACTTCGAGCTAGTGAAAGATGGCTGCCGTGGACTCACAGCTGAGCCTGTGTTCCGCGTCTAGACATTATTCTTCCGTGATGACGCATCAGAAAACTTGATATCTTATGAATTTATTAACAAAAAATAAATATGACATTTAAAATATGGTTTTGTGTTTTGTTTCTATATAATCTAGCGTATCAACGTACACCATTATCTTGTATGATGGTCTTTCAATGACGGACTATATCTTTTTTACATTACGTCAATACGTAGACTTGCACAAGCTCCAGATCTGGGGCAAACGATCAGAATGGACTTCACAAGTTCCAATTATTGAAAACAACACGTTAATTGATTTCATGGGGTGATGAATTGAGTTGGTGTTGAAACAATTTCAACATGAACTGCTTATCTTACTTTACAAAACTGACGTCATTGCTTGCAGACTAGCAATGCTTTGATAAGCAGTAATATTGTGTTTTCTCCTCATTATTGGAACAATTCGAAAGAACTAACGAAGAAACGATGATCTCCCTCTTTATCTAAGATATAATTGTAATATCTGTGAAAATCAAGCTTCTAAATATTTTACCACTGAATGGGTCGACCACCTTTCTGGAGCATTGGTTTTTGTCTTCATGCATATTTCAATTACTGTGTTGTTGTATCAGTTTTCAGTTTCGTTCTTGTCACATTATAGGATCATTCTTTGGTGTCTTTTGGGTTGGCTCTTGTTAATTGTGTCACTGAAATATGTGATACATGTACCGATAAGTTTTGTATGGGGTATGTTGGAACAGTGAGTTATATTGAACTTACCATGGAAATGGAGGTAGGACACGTAGGATCGCTGGTTCCAGGATATGGAGTCAAAGTTATCTTCTAGCCTTAACTTTATCGGATTCCTGTATTGGAACCCAAAAGTACAAGTTTATATTACAAAATATTTTTTGGGGTATCCTGGGAAATCTGTAACTTAGCCACTTGCTAAATCACATATACATCAATAACCGAACTGATCACTCAAAATGACGTAAAACATTTCGTGACGAAAATTGTTCACGACCCTCATGGCCTTATTATAACTTGATTGATATTTTCGAAATACTTATCTGTTGCAGCAAAAAATCGTTTTATTAGCGTTTTATTAGACGTTGTTCGCCTTTCGGGACATCTCGGTACACTTTATAAGGTTTCACCCATTTGTCAGTTAATGTCAGTGATAATTCCAGAAAAGACATATTTCTTAAGAATTTCATCTTGACTAGTTTTAATTTCCCAATTATCTTTTCAACTTTAATAATAGTTTTATTAACATAATTGTGTGTTTGTATGTCAAGCCAAATAACTTATATTATGCCCTTTCATTTTTATTTTTCTAATTTTCTCTAGCTCATTGTTAACGTTTATTTTTATCTATATAAGTAGCCCATACATTATTTTCTTCTAGTTTTTTTAGATTAGATATTAAAACGTTTTTTCTTCTATCCCGCTTATTTCATAAACGACGAATATGATATAGTTATTCCCCTGATTTCCATTATCAATGTTTCCAAAAAACTTTGGTAATCTTCACATACAATTAATTCTTCATCAGTTATATTACAGATATTATGACCGTAAATTGGTCATATTATTGATCATATAAAAGACTGTTATTAAATTTCCATAGGCCCCTCCCTTTCACAAAGTTATTTAATTTGATTTTTAGTGATGTTATAGAATGGTCTGATCTGTAACCAACATAAATATTAACCTTCTCAATATAGTTAAAAATGTCAAATTTAGCTTGTTTTATAGGGTTTTTCTTCCGCAATGTATATCTTTTATAAGTACGATGAACAATTCTCAATGAGTTAATTAAATATGTTTCTTCAATCAATTTAAGAAGTCTTTTACGGGCATCTTTTACGGGCATTTGGGTTGTGTATTGTTTGTGTCTTTTTCCTGATCCGAAAAAAAATTAAAGTCACCTCAAATTATGCATCTAGGATTGCTAAAATTAATAATCTGCTTACATATTCCTTCATAAAAACGTAGATCATCTTTATCGGGACCGTATATATTAATTAAAGAAAACCTACTCTTTTCAATGCTTATATCACGGGCTATTGCATTTCCTTTTTTGTCTTTCCATGTACTGTGAATCTCAAATTCAAAATTATTATTAAAAAATATGCAAACTCCACTTGATTTCTTTCTGTAAGAGCTAAAATAGCAGTTATATACCAATTGTAATGCTATTTTCCTGTCCTTTTGTAAACTGTTTGTCTTGAAGACAGTATTATAGTATTATTTTCAAGTAATTTAAAACAAGGTTTTCTTTTTTCCTTCTGCCCTTGGCCTCCATAGTTTGCAGACGCTGTTTAAATGTTATTTGACATTATTATCAAAAATATCTACTATGGTAGGTTCTCTGAGGAGCTGAGTAGATTTCAATTGAGTTTTTTTTTTTTTTTACTAAGAATTGGAATGCAATTAAAAAAGTGGGTAGTTAAACTGCAGATATCGGGTACGATACATACTCATGCACTGATATTTCTAACAGGTAGAGAAATATACATCGCATACGCTACACATATTCTTACACTAGACACTGAAGGTAAACAAACAAATAGTATATAGTATTAACACCAATACCTTAATATCATACATGAACAAAGGCAAGGTAATTGACAGTACATTTCTTCAAGAAATCAACTAACGTTGGTTGCTACACATCATATTAATTCTTCATCAGTTACAT
>NW_018405627.1:230849-231623 GCF_002113885.1 Mizuhopecten yessoensis
AACTTTTTTTTATATGAGGGCCGCCATTATGTATTGAATTCGGCACCAAAAAATTGACCAAATTTTACAACAAATTACACACTTAATAAACTCCCCCAGATGAAAGCAGACTTGATTTTTTAAATAATTCATACATATTACATCTATATATAATGCCCAACCCACACATAAAAACTTTTAAAGCTTCTGCAACCTAACTATCCAACCAGCAGGCCCCGAGGCATTCACCTTCCAATTGAAGGATCTGCCCAAAAGGGAAAAAAACACAATCTTTTTGATTTGGTTCCGTGGTCCCTATAATGAATATATAATTTAAACACTGCACGATTGTTCTTAAAATATCTTGAGTTTACATCGATGAGACATATTGAAAAATCAGTATCAAGTTCTGAAGATTTAACATTACCTTTTTTCCTTTATCAGTGACAATTTCAATTCCAGAAAGTAACGAGTGGGGACGAAAATCTACAATGGCGGACCTGAGCTACATTTCATGTCCAAAAACTGACTATATCCGGTACATGTCAATACCTGACATATTGCAAGAAAGGAAGAATGAGGCTCCAGAAAAGGAAATATTCGTTCAGAGATTTGAGGGAGGCGGTAGGAGGTCACTGACGTATGCTGAACTTCTGAAAAGGTCCACACACATCGCCAAATATCTTACCGCTAGAGGAATAGTGCCAGGTGACTGTGTGGCCATTATTGGTCCCAACTCCATCGAATGGATAATAGGCCAGTTCGCCATCTTACTAACAGGAGCAGTTTCTGTCC
>NW_018405627.1:232199-284977 GCF_002113885.1 Mizuhopecten yessoensis
CTTCAACGATTAATGGATTTCTCAATAAAGGTGTTTCATTACTTAATACTTCAATTCCTACTTAAGTTGGACTCAATGCAACTACCAAATGTAACCTGTTTCATTTGCCGATGAATTTGACAAGATTAACCTTGCGTGTGCGTATGATTTTGCAAAGGGATTAACTATTGACATGTTTAAACAAAGTTAAACTTTATGATATTTTACATTTTTTATTGAAGCAACACAAGAAATTGTTCAAACAACCAAAAACGATCAATCAAAAAAATATTATCAGCTCACGGATACTAGCGGTAGTGACAAGTCATGTACTGCCCTAGAAATTTTCCCTCCATCTACCCATTCTGCCGTGTGCAATCCCTGGTACAAAAAGAAGAAAACGTAGATCCACATGGGTTCGTTACAAATGACTGATATGGGTCATAGTACACATACACAAGCATACACATGTACGTTTACGTGTGCTGTGACCCATATCAGTATAGCATATATGTACACAATTATGTTTATTTGTGTTGTGACTCATATCTGATATATCTGGTAAACTGCTTATCTTACTTTACAAAACTGACGTCATTGCTTGCAGACTATCAATGCTTTGATATGCAGTAATGTTGTGTTTTCTCCTCATTATTGGAACAATTCGAAAGAACTAATAAAGAAACGATGATCTCCCTCTTTATCTAAGATATAATTGTAATATCTGTGAAAATCAAGCTTCTAAATATTTTACCACTGAATGGTTCGACCTCCTTTCTGGAGCATTGGTTTTTGTCTTCATGCATATTTCAATTACTTTGTTGTTGTATCAGTTTTCAGTTCCGTTCTTGTAGCATTATATGATCATTCTGTGGTGTCTTTTGGGTTGGCTCTTGTTTATTGTGTCACTAAAATATGTGATACATGTATTGGGTATGTTGGAACAGTGAGTTATATTGAACTTACCATGGAAATGGAGGTAGGACACGTAGGATCGCTGTTTCCAGGATATGGAGTCAAAGTTATATATTCAAGCCTTTACTTTATCGGATTCCTGTATTGGAACCCAAAAGTACAAGTTTATATTACAAAACATCTTTTGGGATATCCTGGGAATTCTTCAACTTAGCCACTTGCTCAATCACATATACATAAATAACTGAACTGATCACTCAAAATGACGTAAAACGTTTCGTGACGAAAATTGTTCACGACCCATATGGCCTGATTATAACTTGATTGATATTTTCGAAATACTTATCTGTTGCAGCAAAAAATCGTTTTATCAGCGTTTTATTAGACGTTGTTCGCCTTTCGGGACATCTCGGTACACTTTAGAAGGTTTCACCCATTTGTCAGTTAATGTCAGTGATAATTCCGAAACGAGCGGAATAGACATATTTCTTAAGAATTTCATTTTGACTAGTTTTAATTTCCCAATTATCTTTTCAACTTTAATAATAGTTTTATTAACATAATTGTGTGTTTGTATGTCAAGCCAAATTACTGATATTATGCCCTTTCATTTTTATTTTTCTTATTTTCTCTAGCTCATTGTTTACGTTTATATTTATCTATATAAGTAGCCAATACACTATTTTCTTCTAGTTTTTTTTAGATTGGACATTAAAACGTTTTTTCTTTTATCCCGCTTTTTTTTTATAAACGACGAATATGATATAGTTATTCCCCTGATTTTCGTTGACAATGTTTCCAAATAACGTTGATTACTACACATCATATTAATTCTTCATCAGTTATATTAGAGATACTATGACAGTAAATTGGTGATGAATATTGCTGTTTGATCTTATATATAATATCTTTATTTTTTTGCACATATTCTTGATCATATAAAAGACTGTTATTGAATTTCCATAGGCCCCTCCCATTCACAAAGTTATTTAATTTATTTTCTAGTGATGTTATAGAATGGTCTGATCTCTAACCAACATAAATATTAACTTTTTCAATATAAAGATATTTTCTGAAGCGAGGAAAAAGTCAAATCTAGCTTGTTTTAAAGAGTTTTTCTTCCGTAATGCATTTCTGTTATATTTATATTTGTTTCTTTAATCAGTTTAAGAAAGTCATTTACGGGCATTTGGGTTGTTTAGTGTTTGTGTCTTTTTCCTGATCCAAAACCAAATTGAAGTCAACACAAATTATGCATCTAGGATTGCTAATATTAATAATCTGTTTACATATTTCTTCATAAACAATGTAGATCATCTTTATCGGGACAGTATAATTTTCTTAAAGAAGACCTACTCTTTTCAATGCTTATAGTACGGGCTATTACATTTCCTTCTGTGTCTTTCCATGTACTGTGAATCTCAAATTCAAAATTATTATTAAAAAATATGCATACTCACCTTGAATTGTTTCTGTAAGAGCTAAAATAATAGTTATATACCAATTGTAATACTATTTTCCTGTCCTTTTGTAAAATGTGTGTCTTGAAAACATATTATACTATAATCTTTTTAGTATATTTTTAAAGTAATAAACAACATAATTTCTTTTCTCCTTCTGCCCTAAGCCTCCTTAGTTGGTAGATGCTATTTTAATGTTATTTGACATTATTATCAAAAATATCTATTATTGTTGGTTCTCTCAGATGCTCAGTAGATTTCAATTGAAAAAAAAAAGAAATTCAATAAGAATTTGAATGCAATTAAAAAAATGAGTAGGTATACTGCAAAGCCCGGACACGGTACACACTCATTCACTGACATTTATAACAGGTAGAGACATATACATCGGTACTCTACATATATTCTTACACTAGACACTGAAAGAAAACAGACAAATATAATTAACACCAATACCTTAATGGTATACATGAACAAAGGCAAGGTAATTGACAGTACATTTCTGCAAGACTATATCACACAACTCATGCCCGTTTTACTTAACGGTAAAAGGACACAGGAGGTTGCTTCCGATACACGTTTCCATAATCAGGAATATTTTTTTGAGTAAGATATGATAAAAAAAACTGGAGACAAAGCTATCTGTCAACCACAGTTATTTGTATTATTGTTAATATATCAATAAATGTGATTTTCAAACGCTGTGATGTTTTCCTTTGAACAATATAAAATATAATTTGCATACATACATATATACATACATACATATATACATATATATACATACATACATACATACATACATATATATCAGGAAGGTGTAGAGGTTTTCTCCGTGAGTGTCCAGTAAACTTGTTAAACCACATGTGCATCTACATTGAAACGTGACCGGAAATGGATATCGGTAGTGTTGTATTGTTTTTAATAAATAAATCGGCTCGATATAGTAATGCAATATATTCTGGAAATAAGCAAAAAACCCACTGGAACTCAGCAACATCAAATAATGAATATAATTGTAAACACCATAGTCCAACTTCCAGTACTTTGAACTGAAACAAGCATGACGATGGACGTAGTGATGTCATTCTAATGCTAGTTAATATTAGTCACTAAATCTGCTGAGCAGGTGGTTTACATTTGCGTTGTGTCTATATATGTCAGTGGAAGTTTTCAGGAACCTGAAGGATACATAAATGAGCAAAAGCACAATGCACGGTGTGTTGTGTGTCATTATTATTAAAACCCTAGTATACTTTTACACTTCTTCAATTAAACACATATACTTACAAAACGTTCGTCCATTTGCCACTCGAACTGATCATTGAGTGACAACCGGATGCACCCAATAGATTATAAAAACAAAAATAGACTATATAGTATATTCTTCTGGATAGCCGGTACGAAGTTAAATAAATGACGTGGAGTTAAACGTTATATTATGAATAAGTAGCTAAAAGCATTACAGTGGCTAGGATGTTTGTCTAATTTGGAAAACGGATGCACTACAATTGTAATTTTGTTATGTAAAGCAAATGTGAGCATGTGTCGAATATAGTTTACTTAGCAATTCCGAATAGCTGATTTGTTTTATATTAGATAGTGTAGACATAACAAGTACAAAATGCACATTGATTATGTTCCGTCATCGGTAGTATAGAATGTTCGAGAATGACAGCTGTCTGGCTATTGATTCTATACTTTTCCTTATAATAAGAAGTTATGCAACTCCCGTTCCCGTTATCTTTGATAAATCTCGTTCAATATGATCAGTTGGGTAATTCTATTCTACAGAGTTGTCTTAAAATACACAAACATCGTAACTAAAATGAGCCTGGGAACAATTATTTTTCTGTTGGTTGCCATGGTCGCACGGAAATACTTTGATGATCACGTGATCAAACATGCTGCGCCCCTCATTGATATTCATGAGGAAAAGTGGCCCTCATTTCTCTATATGTTTCGGTTTAATGCCGCTCTTTTTGAAGAGATCTCCCGGGAGACATATTAACAGAACTTGATTGATGACAAAAAGGATCTTCAGAAAATATCCGCATTTATACTTTTTGTGTCGGTGGAAAAAGCACCAACAAAGATATAAAGGCACCGGACATCAGTTCAAAGATTTTCCTGTTATTTTTCATCCTTCCGGAAATAACCGATGAAGGCCGATGGAGCGTGGCGTGCTTGTGTCGTCATAGTATGATAATCTCTGAACGAAGTTGTAAGCCTGTTAGTATCACATTTTATGTGATAGTCTTTTTAACTCAGATCGTATATTAGTTTTTATCTAAATAAATAAGTTATAAAACATGAAGATTGTTTTCACTATATGAAGATGTTCATGTATGGTTGAAACACAGTTGTCTTTGCTTCAAGGATACACTTTCGGTTTCCCCACTGGACATATACTTCCGGAAAAAAGTTAAGGGCAACGTGTAGCAAGGGTGAATTGTAATGTTTTTTGATGAATATAAAAATTAAAAAGAGGAATCGAAAAATTAACTTATTTCAAGAATAACTGCCGTTGAAATACATAAATAAATCACTGTTGAGATTGTTACATAGGAATCACCACCGGTTGTTTATAGATACATAGATGTTAAATAAGCGTAAAACATCATTTGACAAATAAAGACATCAGTATTTTACTTTTTTTCGAGAAAGAAACTATAAGTATGTATGAACCATATCCGTATTGTAACACTCAGTTTTTAGACAGTTTATACACCTAATTATCTTACACATAAGTAATAATAATACTAATTTCAACAATTCTAACACTGCCCAACCACCTACTCATTTAAAGCTAAGTAGACTGGAACAAGCGGACTAAAGTATCTTGCTCAAAGATACAACACAGTACCGTACCGAGACTCGAATCCTCAACCCTTCGGCTACGAGCCCGGCGTCCTACCACTGTACTACCGTGCCTCCTGAGTAAAAGGGTAAGCTATAATTACAGTACCGATAACTCTTACCTTTGAATGCAATGGCAAAATGTCAGTTATGACCAACCCTCCTACAAACACGGGTATATACATGTACGTTTCCCAATATAACCTATGAAAGAGTGTTTTGTATACTTGCCTTTAATTTTTTCACTAAACTGAATTGGTGTATTATCATATTGAACGTTATACATACATTTTAATAATGTGTCTGAGGAAACAAATGAAATTGAAAACTTTAAACTTGGAAAGATTTTAGTCCATTTCAAATGAGAATACCTGTATTTCACCTACTTTTACCTATGCTAAGTGACGCGTCCAGATATTGATGGCGGTAATAATCATAAGACACACACATATATGTATGTATTATATACGATAATAGGATTTGTATAGCATTTCTAATTTTAAAAGGTCTTTATCATTTTTGTAGCAATATTTGTGTTGATATGACACTGAATTTATCGAAATGTCTAAAACTATCAATAAGAAAACAAGGTTATTTGTAACATAGATCTTTGGAATTTGTTATCATGAGTAGCGCATCATTTTCTTTCACTTTTAAAACTAATATTGAATGTAATCTGAAACCCTTGAAAATAAGCAGCATAGAACACAGAACGTGTTACAGGTGTCTCAGTTGTCACAAGGATGTTTTAGGGGCGGGGAGGGGGTAATCTGGAAGTTTGGGGTTGGACGTTAATACTAAAATCATGAATTGACGGGCGAGGTTTGATTTCCCGATCGCACGTGAAAAAGGGTACATGTATGGTATCCCTGCACAACCAAGGTAACTTAAGAGCATACTAGATTGTTTCATAATTGTTGTAAAATAAGTAAAAGATGTATGGTGCGTAAGGTACGCTGAGCTCTTGTCTCATTTCGCAGCATTTACACGTTCTAATAAGTAAAGTGCTTTACATGCATTTAATAACCCTGTGTCTAAAAATAGTGCATGTATGTATACGCCCACTGTCGTATCGGACACTGTATGTTGGTCAACGCTTATATGATAAATTATCATTATGTTATGGGTACTGCGGGGAAATCAAATACAAGGAAGGAACTATTAGTTCGAGTCACGCCACGGCACTGTGTTGTATCTTTGATCAATATACTTTACTTTGCTTGTTCCAGTCTACTCAGCTGTAAATGAGTACGTGGTTGGGCAGTACTAGAATTGCTGAATGCAAGATGTGAAAGATAGCACTGGCTGTATGCTCCCCAGGGAGTTGAGAAAGATATTGGGTGGTTGGAAAGGCCTATAACCACCGATACTAATTTGTGAACCGCTTTGATTCGACCTACGAACTAGGTTGTGATTAAGCGGTATATAAGAACCTGGAATTATTAGTATTATTATTAATTAGTCGATTTGTGTTGATGAGTATATACAGTAATGTTCACGCTTTTTAACAAACATGTAAGATAAATAATATCAATAAGGTATTTACGTACGACGTTGATTCTATGATAAATTGATAAAATGGTGTCCGTTATGTGATGTTAAAACTCTAACAGTTATTATTGTTTTTTAATAAAGAAACATCTAGCTTGTTCAGACATAATTTGAAGTATATACTATAGATACGTTGGTTTGAGACACCTAATATTGAATATATCGTACAAACAAGGTACGTACCGTACGGTCACGTAGTTTTTATCAGTTTTGATTTAATACAGCAAACCATCGAATTGACTTTTTTTTTTTTTTTTTTATTAAAAACAACATTCGTTACATTAATCTCAAACATCAAACAGCTGCAATATCAAATAATGAAACTTTAAACATGCATCTTTAATTGTTTTATAAAATTAAATTGAAAACAACTAAATGCCTCAGCTACAGATAACGGTGATCAGACTATCAGCATTTCATAGGTTTTAATATTAAATGATGAATGATTAAAATCAACAGTACCTGAATGTGTTGTGTGTCAAAACTCACTTGAAGGCAGAAACCCAACTTTGTTTTGTTAACCTTTTTAGACTTGTATAGCTTGTAGAATAAAAGCAGTTCTGTGGTATGAATGTATTCCTACTATCTAGCAGTCGCTATTTTTACAAACTTATAAAATTACTTTTTTTCAGTTTTCAGTACGTCTTCTGGCACTATTTGAAGTCATAAATTAATCATATGTAGACCAAGGTTGTTACCTTATTTACGCTTTTTTAATATACATTATGTCAGAAAATAACTGTTTACACGGAAAAAGTTTATTATATTCTTGTTATTTGATCTGATATAGGTCCTACCTCCTCAGTTATTATTATCCCGAAACAAACCGTCATTTGAATTTTCTTTCAACTTGCCTGTGAATATGATTTGCTTTTATTTAACGAATATGCGAAAATCATAATATTTTAAGGATCTAGAAATACTATATCACGCATTGTTTTACGCCGTGGCCGTACTATAGATCACCACGGCAAATATCGATCGAGGGCCCCATCGCAAAATCAAACAGCTATTTGGAATTGCTTAGTAATCTCTATACGGCACATGCTCATTTACATAACAAAATTATAATCGTAGTTCATCCGTTTTTCAACTTAGAAAAAATTTCTAGCCATTGTAATGCTTTTAGCTACGAATTCATAATATAAACACATTTCGGCCAATTCCACGTCAGTTTTAACTTGTTGACACCTCTAACGGCATTTTTTTTAAATGAAATGTTTTTTATATGCATGAGTTAGAAACAGCAATGACGCAAAAATGCACCATATAACTCGTACGATGCGACGAATAAAATTGATCTTTTATAGTTGTAATGACACATTCTATTCTTTTCTATTATTTAATATTTATGAATTATTTGTAAGAGCAACAACAGCAAAATAATATCGAGGTGTCAAAAAAAACATTATTTCGAACTCAAAATCGATACACCTATTTAAACAAAGTAAACGATTACAATAAGAACCCTTACAAAAGCACAAAACACATAAGAGCAGGTGTTCCGAAAGGGTAAGTGTCTTCTGCTTCATTGATGACACCCACCATGTAAAACTAAGCCGAATAAAAATAATGTTTCGTCCCCACATCGATAACTCAGGTTTTTACAATAAAACCACGATACAATCTAAGGAGCATAATGCAAAATATCGGACTTAAATCCCGCGCACATTTGTCTGCGATATCCTGATTGCGAACATAAAACTTGTCCACATTCTTCATCAACACACCTCTCTGGAATCCCTGGAATAACTTTGTCCTTAACCAGTCGACATCTATCATGGAAGTTGTGATAGTCAGAGTTAGCTCTTGAGTACCGAATTTACTGTGACATGTAAACACTGTAGTTAAGGGAAGCAAGGATGTTGCTATCAAGAATGTTAAAAGTCAACGATCGGAAAGTCTGAATGATCCCTCTCATCGTGAAGCTTAGTAGTAATCTGTCCCTGTTGGTCATGTTGTAACTAAAGATCCAGAAAAGGGGCTGAAGTAGATGAGTCTGTGGTGCACTAGATTTTAAGCTCTGGAGGCCATATACGGTCGATGTGGTCAATCGAGTTCTTGTTATGCAAAGACAGCACATCATCGATTTATCTGAAGGTGAAATTGAAGTACTTGGCTAGGTGGTTCTTACCAATCCTGATAAGCTCATCAATAAATTCACAAAATAAAGAGATATTTGAAACTTTAAGTGTCTCGAAACAGAAACCAAATAAAATTTACATTTTGATACTTTATATAGCCTTTCGCTAATTAAGGACTCATCAGTGATATTATTAAATCAGCAAGATAATACCAAAGTCTCAACAAAACCATAATTAGAACTCTTTATCGATAAAACTGTGGCAATAGATGAACAAAGGAAAACGTTCATGGAAACCCTTGAAAAAGTACAAAGATAATACCTCAGGTGTTGCGGAAGGGTATGGGTCTTCTGCTTCATCGACGACACAGCCATGTAAATCTAAGTCAAATCTAAGTAACGTCACGTCCCCACAGCAAGAACTCTGGAAATAACAACAAAACTACAACTTACACTAAATAGCATTTTCATGGGGAACACCTTTGTCCTACCTTCGTGGAAAGACAGCACATCGTAGATTTATCTGAATGTGAAATTGAAGGACTTGGCTAGGTGTTTGTTACTAATCCTGATAAACCCATCAATACATTCACAAACTATAAAGATATTGTACAAAATTTACATTTTAATACTTTATATAGCCTTTCGCTTATTTAGTGATATTATTAAAACAACAAGATAATACCAAAGTCTCGAAAAAAAACATAATTAGAACTCTTTATCGATAAAACTGAGGGAATAGAAACCAAGAGCATACAGTAACAGTCTGGTAAACATCAGGCGCTTCTCGTTCTAAATTGATAACATTGCTAACATGATAAGCTTATTATTTGGATGTTCTAGAAATGAAACGATATCGATTGTTTCGCATGCACAGTTTCCTTTTAGTAACAGTAACGGCCTTGCATCGCCAACATGCGATGTTTACGTGTTACAAATTTAAAAGATGTGGTAAAACATACACGATTTCCGAGATGCATATCTACTGTTACATCAACCTCGGATATCACTGTCATCCGTCGCTTCGCCTTGGGTGACAGTGATACCCTCAGGGTGACCCTAGGCACTCTCAAACTCTAATGAATGTAGTATTAATATACTATTTTTTTATGTCCGTTGTCATTACGTTACTATGTACCTTGTAGTTTTATTTTAACTTCCAAGACATGACATTTTAACTACATTAACATATGTCGGGTGTCTTTATAAATAAAATATTATATTACTGCTGCTTATTATATAATTTGCGTTTGGAATAAAACATATTTTCCATTCAGAGTCTGATTAATCATGTATGAACAGCTACCTTTACATTAAGTACACGTGTGAACAACGACGTAGACACTAAATAGACGTGCATAAAAACATATACATTAAATATCTCACACAACTAAATCATTTACTATATGTTATTACTAAGCTTTTGAGCTAATAGCGTTTATGTTTGAAGTAAAACATAAGTAACAACTAGATTCACTAAAACATACCTTAAAAGGGCTTCAAAAGGCAATTTGCAGTTTTTTGGTACATAAGAGCTTTAAACGCTTCTGCTTTTCAAAACCGGAAGTTTACAAGCCAAACCGGTGAAGCTGGTAGAGAAAACCCTCTGACATTTGACCCCAAATAAAACCGCCATCACGTGTTAAAATAAACTTGAACTAGATACTTTAATAAATTTAAATTCAATCAAGATATGTCAATATTTACATGTTTAAATTACTGTATTTGATCGAAAACGTTATAGGTAGGGATTATAATCGTATGAAACACTTGCTTATTGTATGTAGTAATTGTGTGAATCCTAAACATAGGGGTGGAATGCTCCGTATTCATTTAATAGGATTAACAGCGGCGTTTACATCAAATACACGTGAAAACAGCAACATTTGCATTTCCACAGGCCAGGTAAAACTTCTGTCTGTCATCTGGCTATCATCCAAATGGTGTTTACCTGTGTCCCGGAAGCCAAACCCATTCAGCTAGTTCTGTCTGTTACAGATTACACCTGCCACCCATACATACAAATGTAATCGATAAGCCAGCAATAACGGGTGGTGCGATATATTTGTTGACCTAAAGTACCTAAAGGTAGATAAAGGATTTTATTAGAAGCTAAGTTGCAAGTAAGATTGTTATTCATGTCTAGCTCGAAATAAAAGAATTCCATTCTGCATGATAATATTATATCTTAAATGTTAATGAAATGTACATTGTTACTCTATGTGTTAACCCTGGTGCACTATGAATGTGTACTGTTTTTTACCATCATCACAATTTAAAAAAGGGAATGAAAATCAGACAATTTTTTACTTTAATATCAACCAATTTAGCGGAGAAACAAAACTATTCGATATTCTAAAATAACTTAATAGCAACGCAAGACGAGAACAAGAAGGCTTGATTGATCTAGCAATGCAAACTGACATGTCCTAAAAAATGCTTGCCTGACCAAAGCCTTTCAATACAGTGTATAACCTCAACGAGTGGAGAATCTCTAGGTGTGAGTTCATCCTCATGGACCAAGACTGCCTCGGCTATTATGTGCAGTTAGAAGAACGGAGCAAAACTTCTCCTGGTTGAACGGTGGGATTGCCAACGTAATCAGTTCGTTCTAGTCCAGAGACCTGCCAACCTACGGATCTGGAACTGGAGAGATATAGGCTTGTATTTGATTGTCCAGGAAAGTGTTGAACAAGTTTATGTGAGGTCTCTTCTACAATATTATAACCAACTGGAAAAATCGGGAAAAAAGATTCAGCTGTCATTTCTATCAGACATTTATTTATATAAGAAGAACATTTTCACAAACAAATGTTTAACGCGTATTGAAGTGAAAATACTATTACATCAAATTACATATTATGAGTCATCAGTGCATTGTTTTAACTTACCTTTTCAGTGTAATGCCCAACAAACGTATTTGTTTTCGACATAAATAATTGTGTGATTTGTTAAATGTTCTCGCAACAGCCAATGTCAAATGAAAACGGGTAAACAGAAAGACAACTCCGATTGAAAAAAAATGGAATGACAAATGAAAAGATATACTGGTTTCATGGGGGCCGCAAGTTACATTTTTATTTTTTTTCATTGTTCCCGTAACAATCACAGATGAAAACAATTCTAAAGGGGGACCGCATTAGTCGCCTCTCACTAGGCACTGTTGGGATATAGCAGATCTTCTTTCCCGAGGCTACAGAGTTTAATTTTGTAAATCAATTACATGTTACAGTTTAAGACCCTACCCCATCCTTACAATACAAAACAAAAGTGTGTGGATCACCGCAAGGGTCCGATGTGTCTTTTCTGAAACATAATGGAATATTTAAATAAGATCAGATGAAATAAAATATGTAGGCTTTTCCTATAGAAAATCAACAAAAATGTTTACATGTTCTATCGTTATTCAAAATTTATTGATGAAATATAATGTTGATCATTGCGAATCTCGATCCATGTGAAATAACGTTTCGAATATTTTGGAGATTCAAACACAGCTCAAGCCAGTACTATGTATACATTTGTGCATTACATGTAAAGGTACTAGTTATTATAGTTCAGGACAATTGAATTATAGGAACATACAACATATTTAAAAGGCATTAAAACATGTTAGTGGTATAAAATCATTTGCCACGTGTTTAAACAAAACTAAATATGGCTATTCTAAATTAATGGAATAAGGCAAATGTAACAACGATATCAACAAAATGTAATTGAAGTATATTAAGTCAATATTTTATAACCTCATTTTTTCACAACAGTACGTTAAACAATACTACACATTATACAACACATACTTATATATATATATATATTAATCGATAAGAGTGTAGATGAAATAGTTCGCATAAGTAAATATATATATATACCTACCTGATTGTGCTGGTCCGTGGCTGATGTATCATTTTGATTGATTTAAAAAGAAAGTGTACCTACCTTATACATGATGAATTCATTTGAACCTCATTTATAAAGTATTATAAATTATTGTTGTCTCACGATCGTATCTCACAGACTTCAATGTTAATATAAAGAGTGATACAACTAATCAATCAACAATGTTACGTTATGTTGGACAATGTTATATAGGTAAATCAACACTAACTCTTCAAACTCTTTAGCTCGAACACAATAAAGAAATACAAAACTGAAAAACGACGTATACAGTGCACCAAGACGTCATATACAACTTATATATATACGATGTTTGACAATACGTCATTTAAAAAACATCAAATAAAGTGAACAAACAAAGGGAGAAAAAAAATCAATTTTAATTTATAAATATACAAAACAGATTTTGCAAAGATTGATATATTGATTTTATATTTACGTCTATCATCACTGAAATATAATTTAATACAAATATTTAGACAGTACGAAAAAGTCAATGCTAAATCAAATGATATCAAAATAAATGCTAACACAGTTCTTTATTTTATCGTTATTTTTGTATTTTTTTCGAAAATCAAACAACATTATATAAACTTCTATAGTTACCTGCTACGTTGAAACACGTGACATAAGGTTGATAATGACATCTGCCAACATTTCCCCAGCCGTCAAAAGGACAGTCAGCAAGACTGGTCTCCGTACCGTTACATCTCACATTGCCCATCCATAATGGTTCTTCAGGGGTTTTGGAAACATGCGATAATGCCCGGCCATTACTGAAAAGTCACAAATGTTAAATGTCATTATTGCTGACAGCATTTAGATTCAACGTAAAAAGACCAAAGTGTTCTTCCACTTATCTGTTTTTCCACAATATTTTCATCACCATTGGAGATATATTTGATTATCTTATGTCAAGTATAATTAGAAATGCACCTTACCTATAATTAAGCATTCTACATACGACTGCTGCGTCTGCATCACCAAAGTCGTAAGAACAAACAGCTCCCCAATATCCACTGTAGTACACCTCGACTCGGCCAGTATAATTGTACGGTCCATCTACCAGACGAACTTCTATGGTAGAATTAGCTGAAAATAAAGATTTATTGAGCATGGGTGGTTTTATCGATTTACTAATACAAATATATACACAGCAGGCATAAGAAGTTTCGCCTTTTTGCAACAATAAATTATGTACATTTAAGTTGTACGCTAGAAATGACGCAAGCAGAAGAAAAAAAGAGTTTTCTTTATAAGGAAAATCATTAAATTATTTTTGTTTAAAAACATTTTTATTAATTTTCACGCAGTCAGACTTTAATTAGCTGAATAAGGGAGAGATGTATAACTTTGTATATATGCCTATGTCCTTTTTAAAGCTTTTTTGGATTAAAAAACATTCAGATCAATAAAAATATCACATGGTTATCCTAAATTGATGTCAGGCTTGCTTTAAATGATAGGTTCTTAAAGAATCTTTTGATATTAATTGTATAACAGTTTCTGTTTATATTTTTTCCCCTTTATTTATCTTTCTCTCTGGCTGTTTGTTGTATTACACTACACGAAGAAGATTTAACATTTTCGTTCTAAAACAATTAAAAGCTATGCAGATAACTATATTTTTTTTTAAACATCAAGAAACCCTGTTACGATCCAAAATATTCAAGTTTTACACGTCGAAAAAAAAACCTTATATATAAAAGGGAGAAAAAAATATCAATTTTAATTTATAGATATACCAAACAGATTTTGCAAAAATTATTGATAATATTGATTTTCCAATTGGGTCTATTATCATTTAAATGTAATCTAATACGAATATTTAAACAGTACGAGCCAATGATAAATCAAATGATATCAAAATAAACGGTAACACAGTATTTAGTTTATCGTTTGTTTTTTTTTTGTATTTGTTCGATAATCAAACAACATTCTATAAACTTCTATAGTTACCTGCTACGTTGAAACACGTGACATAAGGTTGATAACTACAGTAGCCAACATTTCCCCAGCCGTCAAAAGGGCAGTCAGCAAGACTGGTCTCCGTACCGTTACATCTTACATTTTCCATCCAAATTGGTTCATTAGGGACATTGGAAACACGCGATAAAGCCCGACCATTACTGAAATTCAAGAAAATTGTGATTGTTGCTGACGGTGTTTGGATTCATTGTAAAAAATAGCAAAGTTTTCATAGCGTATTTTTAAGGGAAAATTATGCATCAAGTTCTTTGGCTTACTTGTTTTTTATCTTCAATGTTTACACAAACATTCCAAAAGTACTTGATTATCTTATACCACGTATGTAATTTGATTTTCGAAATATATCTTACCTATGATTAAGCATTCTACATACGACTGCTGCGTCTTTATCATTAAAAACTAAATTTTGAGAACAAACAGCTCCCCAATATCCACCGTAGTACACCTCGACTCGGCCAGTATAATTGTACGGTCCATCTACTAGACGAACTTCTATGTTAGAATTAGCTGAAAATACAGCAATGTAAATGTATTAAAAACTCTTTAGATTTATTAAGCAAATGAGGCTTTATCCAATTTATTTTATTACTAATACAATTATTATACACAGCAGCATCAGAAGAAAAGAGTTTTCTTTATGAGGGAAATCATTACATTATTTTTTTATAAATATATAATGTTTTCTATAATAAATCATAAACATTTAATTTAAAACGAAGTGTCAGTTGTCGTTGCGATATGGTTTTAAAACGATTTCAAGAATAATTTGTAAATTCATGTATACAAAAGAAACAGTCCTATTTTACTCCTCGTAGTCAAATGCCTAGCATTTTGCAATCCAATCGACGAAGGCATCTAGTTTCTTATCACAAACTTTTTAGCAGTTACCACTGTGACGTTTGTATTTCCAATGTTTTTTATCGTATTTAATTCTTAACTGCTGTCATGTTGTCTATTACGCCTTCAAAAGGAAGGCCACTCCCTATATCTACATCCAAAAATATTTAAATACTCTTAAAAACTATTCGAATCGGGTTTCTACGATGGTAGCTACTGTAGCCGTGATAGCTATGCTGGTATAGATCCTATGAAACTACATCGATATATTTAGAAACTCCACAGTGAACAACACTATTTCTCGACCTTTCATTGATTTTAAATATCATATAAAGTTATGTTGGAAGCCCTTCGAATATGATTTTTCAATTATTATGGTCGTCATGTACGCGCATTAACACATTGTTCCATGTATCAATATGCTGAAGGAGTCAAATCGACCCGAGAAAAGATTTATTGAAAGAGGACGCAGTCCGAAGTCAATATATCTTTTCTCGGGTCGATAAATCCAGGTATCGACCGAAGTCAAAGGCTACAATTGTTTTATTATTTTCAAAACAGTAATGTTAGCAATCTGAAAAAAAACTCACCGCAAAACTCTACGGAAGCGGGATGATGCGTTTGTTTGAGGTCGCGTCATAATTCTATTTTTAGAAACATCCAGTCCTTTAAAAAAAATCACGCACTCCAAATCAATATCGGTTTTTATCTGTGGACAAGTCATTGGCCAGCAGTGCATCACGTGTCCACCGATAAAAACCGATACTGACTTGGAGCACGTGATTTTTGTTTAAGGACTGGGTGTTTCTAAAAATAGACGTACGACGCGACTCCAAACAAACGCATCATCCCGCTTCCGTAGAGTTTTTCTGTGATTTTTTTTTCAGATTGCTAACATTACTGTTTTGAAAATGATAAAACAATTGTAGCCTTTGACTTCGTTCGATACCTGGATTCATCGACCCGAGAAAAGATATATTGACCTCGGACTGCGTCCTCTGTCAATACATTTGTATATCTTTTCTCGGGTCGATACATCCAGGTATCGACCTCAGCCAAAGGCTATAATTGAATAAGATAGTTGTTGTGAAAAAGACAAAATTTACTGGACATGCCCGATGAAAGGACATATACGTATTTCAATAACAAGTTTTCGAATTATAATTCAGTTTTTTAAGTATTTTTAACTGTAAAATGTAATGAGCGACCAAAATAGTTTCAAACTTAAAAGGAACCTATTGTATTTTACATGAAAATGACCTAGCCTACACAACTCCCTGTTTTTGACTAGTATAAGATATATCGCCCTGAGACAAGTTTTAATAAGGATAGTTTCATGAATTGTTATATGCACATCACATATCAATGAGTCCAAACCAATGGTCTTATTTGTATTCATCATTTACAACCGTCTACAGTTGTGAAACATACCTGTGACGTTATAACAGAAAACACATGCAGGGTAATTACTGCAGTGACCAACTTGGTCCCATCCGTCAAAGGAACAATCAGCTAGACTGTCCTCCGTACCGTTACAGTCTACACCCGTCATCCATACAGGATCTGTTAGACCGCCATAACGGGTGGTTTGATACATATGACGACTAGCACTGAAAGTTAGTTATATGTATATTGTAGGTTTAAAGGAGTTTGAGATGCAAATAATTCGAGAAGTAAATAAATCAATATTCAACAATGATACCCAGGTATACAGCAACTGTACCTCGAAATTTAAGTTCTACATTCTGCAAGGTGATATCCAACTTTAAACGTTAATGTAATATACATTTATACGATTCCACATATTGCTTTTTGCTAAATATAAATGAGAAAGTATATTCTAAAGAAAATGGCAGGTATTTGCAACGATAACCTTTTGCTGTGGATGTTTAAATTTACATGAGATACCATAATCCCTTTTGCAATTGCCTTTCGTCCCATTGAATTAATGAACTGACACGTTTCTTAATGCTACGGAAGTTCACATCAGAAAAATATCCTGGAACTACCTGTATCCTAACATCCGACACGTTACACTGGCGTCCCTTAAGTCCCAGTGGTTGTCTCCACAAACAGCTCCCCAGTAACCACTGTAGTACACTTCCACGCGGCCGACATGGGGACCTGCGCCTCCACTCAGGCGGATGTCAAAGTCTTGTGCTGTTTGAAAATTAAGTTTACATCACAACACAACAATACGATTACAGTTGAGCTAATGAAAAAAGTATGAAAACCTATGGCGTTATAACAGCGGGTTATGAAACACACAAAATGATTAAAACATGCTGCTACAAAAAATAACTATCAAGATCAAGCAGTCAAATCAATGAACTATATATCAAATAGATGTCATATAAGCTTTCGATCTTTATATTTTGACCTCTATTTCGTTAAAAGCATCTGGACTATTGATTCAAATATACATACCTGTGACGTTATAACAGAAAACTCTAGCGGAGTAGCTACTGCAATAACCACCCTGTCCCCATCCGTCAAAGGAACAATCAGCTAGACTATCCTCCGTACCGTTACAGTTTACACCTGTCATCCATACAGGATCTATCATACTGTAATAATCGGTGGCCTGTTGACCAGTGCTGAAACATATGTAACAAGGTTTTATAAAGTTTTAGAGGCAAGTGAGTAACACTGTATACAGTTTGAGAAAGTTATTCAATATACCACAGTGGTACCAAGATAATAACTCAACTAGGCGAAGTAACAAAACGATTCGATGCAAGCAGAAATCAATACAATTTGTATGTATATAAACCGATGATTAACTCTTTCCGTACTTTCCGTACTGTTTTCGTGAACAATATGTGCTTCCTGTTCCCCGTTGTCGTGTATAGACGACAAAAATGTATGCCGTCCCATTCCTGCTATCGTGCATACACGACAAGAGACTTCGACGTTACCTGTCTTATTTTTAACTGGCTATAGCACACAACAGTCGTGTAATCCAATTAATTGTTGCAAAAATCAGCACCCATCAGTTGGCAAGAAAGATTTTAATAGGTACAGAGTACACAGCTTTCATCATGTGACATATTGTTTTGGAATTTGCCTCACTATATTGCGTTTTGTGGTCTCCGTTATAAATAATATGGCGGTGACTGAATTCGATACAAACGCCAGTAAATTCATCACCAAATATTTAATATAAGTAATTGTGGATATTTAAAAAAAGTAAAGATACAACTACACGTAATTAAAAAAAATCGTAACCAAAATCAATCCCAATTGGGACCCGCACTGCAACGAGTGAATCGTATCTTTCGTTGCCGGACAAATGTTGATATTTCAGTCATAATCAGCTGCAAGTTAGTCATAATACTGCGAAAATAAAGATATGTCTGTCTATGAACAACGACATGAAACAATAACATTGGTTCATGGCTACCTGATTATTTCTTGCAGCAGTTACACCTCTTTGAGGAAATATATTGATTATGATGATATACTGTAACTATGGTGATATATTGTATCAGTGGTGAGAAAATGAGAAAGTGTAATGAGAAAAATTGAATAAATGATGGCATTGTTGTAAAAAAGAAAAATGGAAATCATTGTATTTTTTATGTAACTAATCAGAATATTGAAATAAAAATAAAAAGTCAATCAAAAACATATGAAGTTAATATATAACTGTTCAAATTAATGATAGTTTCTCCCGATGCCTACTAATTGAATGTGTAGGTGTTATGGTATAAACTACCATCGTTTAAAATTCTTCTGAAAAGGTTTTAAGGCTTTCTATCCAAGGACGGGTAACGTTCAAGCCTTTTACTAATTGAAGCTACCTTTTCTAGGCAAATTTGTACACTATAATCTGAGAAACGTTTTATACACGATTCTTTGTATGCATTAATAGTAATCAGAACTGAGGAAAGTGGGAATACTAAATGTATACGTTATGGATGTAACTGACTTAGATGTTTACATGTATGTGTTCATTTAAATATTTTGTTTTATTTGTCTTCAAATTACTCTGTTATAACAAAGGAGCAATAAACATTGAGATGAAAACAAATATTGATTGTCCGCCATTTTGTTGTATGTACTGGGGGAGTCTAGTTAGGACATATGGTACGGATTTCGGACAGGATTTGCGTTAAGGAATTAAAAGATGAATGCCCGAATATTCATGAATGTTATAGAAAACCATGTAAGAAAGCAAAGTTGAACAGATTCAATGTAAAAGTATTATGTTAATCAACAGAAAAGTGATATACCAAATAAAATCCATAACAATTTTTTCACAAGAAATCATGTAAATGCCAAGATAAAGTTTGGACTTGGAAAGATATTATGCTACAGTTTTTTAATTGCGTTATAATTTTATTATTATTCAACAGTCCGACCTCCGTTCGATCACCAAGCGCCTGGCTCGCAGCTGGTCTACGTCCGTATTGCGTTCGTCTTTTACGGCTAGGTCGGCTTAAGCAGTCGAAACAAATGATCGTCGTTTTATGTACAATTTTGTATGTCCACGACGTTTTCTTGTTCTATCCTACCGACCGCTGGCCCAACGTCAAGGATATACCTACAACTTACTGTCGGCATCCATTTGGGACGTCCGATCACCCGTTACCGAAAGCTATCAATGGTGTCGCTGATCAGAGACATATACATTATTATTAGTATGGATGCAAATAAATTGTTTTAATGTTTACCTTCCTCCTGTCATCTGTCCCTTGCTCATGCAGCGAATCCAGGCATTAGTTCCTTGAGGTTCGACTGCTGACTCAAGCAAATACTTACTCACACATGATGATATAACAAGTGGTATAACGAGCGATAGCCTACATCCCTCTTCGAAGGGAACAATTATATATCTACAGGTACAGTTGGTCACTAACAGAGGGCGGAAGGTTGTGTGTGTGAGGTTATAAATAACAATTTTCACTTACTGTTCCCGGGAATTAAGAGTTCGTATGTACGCAGGGCTTTCCATGGCTCAAATGTTTAGTCATCGATTTGAACCTTATTCTTTGGGTATGACGCGTGATTTACCTGTATCCGAACATCCTGCACGTTACAACAGCGTCCCTGTAGTCCCAGTAGTTGTCGCCACAAACAGTACCCCAGTTACCACTATAGTAGACTTCAACACGGCCGACATGGGTACCAGAACCGCCACTCAGGCGGATGTGAATGTCTGTTCCTGTTTTATATAAATTTTAAAAATATGTATTTCATCCCAAAACATGAAATCCGTATTGTTTTAAAATACACCAATGGCATTTCGTGTTGCGTATCCTGCGTACTATTATTATGTCATTTTAAACAAAAATACCTGCTTTGGTTTAAAGGGAAAATATTGTGAAAGAATTTATATTTATATCAAATGATTTCAAATTATTCCTTTGGGCAAACGAAGATATTTTTTAAGAGTTTAGAATATACATAATACTGCGGTAATTTCCAGGAATCGTCCTCCAGTACATGGAAATCTGAAACATTTTCAATTGAGTTTTTGAATAAATTCAATATATATCAACAACCACAGGAAACTGCGTTTCAAATCGTAATAACATGGTCGTTATATTCAAATTATATATATGAATTCCGAATTTTAATTGGGGTCTTTGAATATGACTGTTCAGGGGTTGGAGTTAAGGGTGGAAAATACATCTAAGGGGCTTGATAAACCTTGATTGTAATTCTAAGTAGATTTCATATAAATGAACAACTATAGGAAGCGTGTATACAATCCTTTCATTGTTTTCGTAATTTTGATAATGGTAGTAATGGCTTTATTTATTTTACTATTTCAAAAAATGGGAGCTGATTGGAAATGAATAAACAAACTTCATTCAGTAATGTATGTTTTGCATTTTCAAAAGGGAATCTTCATTAACGTTAAACATCATCTAAAGTGTTTGTTATCGATTTAAACAAACCTGTGACGTTATAACAGAAAACAGTAGCGGGGTAACTGCAATACCGCTCAGCTTGGCCCCATCCGCCAAAGGAACAATCAGCTAGACTGTCCTCCGTACCGTTACAGTCTACACCTCTCATCCATACAGGATCTGTTAGACTACCATAACGGTTGGTCTGATATATTGGTTGACCAGTACTGAAAAATGCATGTACGAATGAACAATTTTTTCAAGATAGTTTAAGGGGTACATTTGTAAATGAGTTGATATGTCTCAAAAAGTAATTCGGTGTTCTTTAGTGAAGTCAAAGTATGCCTAAAAATAATGTAATGCAACCTGCATACCAATATTCCACTAATTTTTTTTTATAATTTATTAGTAAAAGTTGTAAAAAAACCGTATGCGTTATGAATATACGGCTGTTGTTTATTTAGTAATCTACTAGACGCAATCCTTTATACAAATAATATCATTTTAACGGTGTAACAACGCAATATGCTATTCTTTGACAAAACGCATACGATCGGATATATGTACATTGTATACAGAATCGCATGATTGTTCATTATCAAACATTTTCGAGATATATTCATACTCTCCCGCAGATTAGTGATAAACCATATGTGACCGATACAATAATTTTGATAATAGGTCAAATTTTGCAGTTTTGCAGTCGATCATGCTTGACGTTATGTTTTGTTGTATTTTTAAGCCGATTGTTTTTACTACTGGGTATGTCTTATACTTCTACGGATGCTTACACTAGTGTATATATCCATACATTACCTGTACCCCAACATCCCACACGCTACGATATCGTCCTTGTAGCCCCAACTGTTGTCGTAACAAATGGTTCCCCAGAGACCACTGTGATACACTTCTACACGGCCCACATGAGGACCTGCCCCTCCAGTTAGGCGGATGTCAAAACCTGTTTCTGCAACATGTTAACATTGCACCATGATGAGATAGAATACAACAATATTGATTTGAAATCTAGATTATGTGAAGAATACACATGGCATTTTAATATGTATTCCCCTGTAAACAACAAACAGTGGTGATACCAAATTATGAAACGTCCTGTGTTATATCGGGTACAATCACCTCTGTAGGTCGGGTATCGAGAAAATAAAACACCTGCTGTTACCCGCTGCATTATCGTAAGAGGCGACTAATGCGGTAACCCCCTGCAATATTGGGGATTTGTTTGTTTGCTTTTGCCGGTTGACTTGTAGTCCTTCATCCGAAGATCAACACCAAGTGGACGAATGGGAACAAATAAAGGATAGTTTGATCGAAAGCATAGGAAATATATCCAGGGATTAGGCGTGCTCAAAGATGAGGAGAGCTGATCCTTTGGGTTGATGGCTACGAGGACCAGGTTTTTCCGGATTTTATAAACTAGTGTAAAAGAATCGGTTTTTCACTTTAAAACCAACACCCAGGTTCGGTGATCTTGGGTCCGTCAGGGTCTTACAGTCTGATATGATTGAAGTTAAGCAAATAAACACAGACACCGAAATATAAAATTCAGGTAGTTTATTAATATGACATGGACATATCTACGCACCGGGACATGAGTTTAGACCACGCGGTCACACACTCGAGCACACATACACATCAACAACATGGCTTTATTTACAGGTAGTACAAGACCTAACTGAATATGTATACTGACGGCTACACGGCCATATGCCTAATAAATAGGCGACGACATGGTTCAAAACACAACTCTAAAACTCCTACAAAAATACTACATGACTACAGAGAAACTACTGCTAGTACTATGACTGGTAACATTCTTCACATAATCTAGATTTCAAATCTACGCTAACATTATCCTATTGCGGTTGAGAGACCTATACCTACAGCTACTTTTATTCCGACTGCCGAAGCACACAGGTGTACCGGCTTAAATAGACAAAACACGGTAATTTGCACGTGCAGTAGTCAAGACAAATTACTCGGAACATTTCCGCTGTTACCTTCCTTTTGAGTTCCGAACAGTATATAAACATCCGGTATACCGCTCATGATGACAGACGTCAAATATAACTCTTTAAAGTTTACAAATTTACTAAACTTTTACACTAGTATCAGTCTGGCGTCAGCACGTCCGTGTTCCAGTGTCCTCCAACCTAGGTCTGATATCATGTCGATCACACTAGAGGTGCTATTATATCTGTTAAGGACCCACCGGGCTGCACGTCGTTGTACCAACTTATATATTTTCCACTTAGGCATGTTCATTGTTGGAGTCTGGATGAGAATCTCTCACTGCTTTTGTGCCCTCTACTTTGGGACACAGAGGCGACCAAAATCAATCTGCTGCACTAATTGCATTAGTTGGGATCTTTATATTTCTCTCTACTTCTAACTATCTTTTATATTTCCTAGCGCCTCGTTGGTAATACCTCACTTTTGACTTGAGTGTTGAATGTTCGCCCAGGTGAGGAAGGCACTTGGTTCTTTCTCAAGGCCTGGACATACCAAAGTTCTTAAAAATGGTAGTTGTTATTCCCTGCTTAACGTTCAGCATTTAGAGAAATGGCAACAACTGGTTCCCCCGTTGCCAGTATGATGTGACCGGGCAGAATGCTGTGTTGGGTGCCTTTGGCATGGTAATGTAGTGAGGTAGCACTTTAGTGTCGGGATCAGATCCGTGCTTTCACAAGGAGGCAAATACACCACCATACCCTGCCTCCGGCACACATAAACACACATGCACGCATACAAAACATACATATGGAGGCAGGTCTTTAAATGACCTTAGCTATTAAAAGGACGTTAAACAAAATAAATTTATCCAAACCTATCTGATAAAATAATGTTATAAATGTTACTAAATTGAACATATTCGTCCAAACTAAATAACAGTCTTAAACATTTCAAATGTCGTATTTAATAAATGTAATGTTTATCATCGAAAATAGGAAAAAGATACATAAATATATAGTTTTGATTTTGTTTGTTATGACTGTAATTATCAAAACAATCTACTTTAAGAATCGAGAGATACTTTTAAAATGATGAGCAAGCAACTTTCAATAAAACATTATTTTTATTTTATTTAATTAAGTAATTTTCATTAGCATAAATCAGCATCTAAAATATGTTAATGCATACCCGTGGCGTTATAACAGAAAACAGTAGCAGGGTAAGTACTGCAGTGGCCAACTTGATCCCATCCGTCAAACGAACAATCAGCTAGACTTTCCTCTGTACCATTACAGTCTACACCTGTCATCCATACAGGATCTGTTAGACCGCCATAACGGGTGGTCTGATAGATATGTTGATAAGTGCTGTAAGATGCATGTAAGAATGAAATAAATATTAAAAATATTTCAGAGGTAAATGAGTTGATGTGTCTAAAATTAAAGTAATTCAGTATTCCTTAGTGCTGTCCAAGTATTCTTCAAAAATAATGTTCTAAAATTTGCATATCATTCTTCTTTCTAAATTGTTGAATTACTTTTGAAAAAAAGCTTCGGCATCTTAGATGTATATTGCTGTTGTTTATTAAGATTAAAATTAAAATTAGAACAAATTATTTGACGCATTCTTTCTTACAAATAACATCAATTAAACGGGGTCACAAAGTATTGAATTAATCTTTGACAAATCACCTGCAAGTGGAAATGTGTACAGTGTAATCAAAGGCGAGATTATCGTGACAGGTGATAGATGAAAACTTAAATTGTCCATAAATGTTGTAAAAAATCATAAGAGATGGGGAAACAGTATAGATAGGTGTTAAAAAATCAGAAATTCTCGAGAAATATTTATACTTTTTCTCAGATTAGTGATATGCCGGATACAATCTATACAAAGAAGTTTGATAATAAGCCAGATATTTGCAACGGTAAAAGGTTTGCAGTCGATTGTAGTTAAGTTTGACGTCATGTTTTGTTGTATTTTTTAGCCGATCGTTTTTATCACTTGATATGTTTTATACTTCTATGGAAGCTTATACTAGTGTATATATCCATAAATTACCTGAATCCCAACATGCGGCAGGTAACAATAGCGTCTCTGATATCCCAACTGTTGTCGCCACAAACGGTTCCCCAGAGACCACTGTGATACACTTCTACATGCCCGACATGAGGACCTGCGCCTCCACGAAGGCGAATTTCAAAGTCTGTTTCTGAAAGAAATTATGTGAAATTGCAAAACAATAGGATAACGCTTAAGGAATTACACAACTTAATCTTCTAATTTATGTTATTGCTAGTTTCTTTTAGCTTATACCTTTGATATTCGAAGTTCAACACTAGTGACATTTGTCTAGATCCATAAGTGAAGTGTGACGGGAACACCCCCTTACATACATTTACCATTAACCCCAAATACATTCGCCATCACATATAAAAATCTACGAAAACTATTCATTTTTCAAAGGTTACATATCTGTAGATTTTATTCTTTAAAAATTCTGTCATCAATTAAACTTTTAAATTAATCACAGGCTCTGTATGTAACTTGATCATATTGAAATCGTAAATAATTCTTTTTGCTTAATGGCTGATTTAGTTGTGTGAGCCCTTAACTTTATAACAATATTAATATGAAATCCGGATTATGTAAAGACTCGCTAATGGGACATTTGCTATTTATTCTCCTCGAATAACAAACAGGGGTTATATCGAATTACCACCATAAAAAAATGTTCTGTTCAATCGGGTAAAATAATGTTATGACATTTAAATGTTCAAAAATGGACATATTCGTCCAAACTAAAAAACATTCTTAAACTTGTTTAAAAGCCATATATAATAAATGTAATGTATATGATCGACAATACGAAACAGATATACATATAATTGTTTGTTTTAATAGTATTGGTAATAGTTGTAATTTCTTTATATATATATAAAAAAGGTACTTCTATGAATCGCAATATACTTAAAAAAAAGTTGGAGCAAGCATCCTGAAACAAAGAATGATTTATATTTACTGAAGTAATCTCCATTAACGTTAAACAGCATCTAATGTATGCTTGTACATACCTGTGAGGTTATAACAGAAAACAGCAGCATGGTAGTTATTGCAGTTACCAACTTGACCCCATCCGTCAAAGGAACAATCAGCTAGACTGTCCTCCGTACCGTTACAGCTTACACCTGCCATCAGTACCGGAATTGTTGTGTCATAACCGTATGTCTGATATATTTGATGACAAGCACTGAAAGATGGATATAGGAATAAACTAATTTGTAAAGGATGTCCGAAGCAAATAAATTGATTCATCTAAAACATAGAAAATAATGTAATATTTTGTAATTATACCTAGGGATACCTCGAAAAGAAGATTTTGTATTATGCATGATATTTTCCTATCTCAAACGAGAACGTGATAAAAAAAACTCTTTGCTGTAACCTTGCTAACATATATTATTATGTTTACCTAAAAAAGATAAAAAGAACTGTGGCACATTTCTTACAAAAAAAATCACTAATTGATCGTAGTAATACTGCAATCTAATACCTTTGACTAATCGCCTGCTAACAGAAATAGGAGGTTAAATTCCAAGACATGAATTACGTTATGATTGACTTTCAAATTTTTATTGAGAATAAATAAGATATTTGCAAAGACAAAATTATGGAGTTGATGTTGAACGTTGACGTCTACGTGGAACTCCCTTTCTCCTTTAAAGCTAATCAGGTTTTGTACTTCTATGGATTCTTACACTAATGTAAATAGCCATACATTACCTGTACCCCACCATCCGGCACGTTACAATAGCGTCATTGTAGTCCCAACTGTTGTCGTTACAAACGGTTCCCCAGAGACCACTGTGATACACTTCTACACGGCCTACATGAGGACCTGCGCCTCCACGAAGGCGAATTTCAAAGTCTGTTTCTGAAAGAAATTATGTGAAATTGCAAAACAATAGGATAACGCTTAAGGAATTACACAACTTAATCTTCTAATTTATGTTATTGCTAGTTTCTTTTAGCTTATACCTATAGCCCAGGCCCTCCTTTCAGGCGGACGTAAACATCTGTTCCGTCTAGAAATTATGTTGACATTACATACATTTCGGTTACACTTTCAATGTTTAAAAAAGGACAATTTTGAACGACATGACATATACAAATATATTGCGTTAGTATGCTAGTAATTTGAAGGTTTGCTAGCGGACTTACACCAAAGTTTCTAATTAACACTCAAGATCAACTTCAAACCTGTCAACTTCATGGTCAGAATGTTATGCTAAACTTACAGAGAATTTGACATCAAATAGTGATTGTAAATCTGTCAAATGGTAGTTTATGTGTTGACGAGCGATGTCGATAGATCGATGGATTTGATTGATTGACATAAATATCTGGTGTATAGCATACCTTCGGTGCTAATTGTTCATTTTCTGTTGGTCAAATGGAGACTGAGAAATGGAAAATCCATCTCAAATATATCCAGGTTGAATAGACAAAATAGAACAGCTACCCATATGATGAGAAACTCAAAAACGTGCAGCTTGTTGTTAAACGAAGACATATAGGCATCACGTGACAATTGTAACAGCGCGAAGAAGAACAGCGTGATTTTGATAATTATATTATCTTAGTCTTGCGTTTATCATAGGCGTATGACAACTTAGGTTAACAAGAAAATAAAACCTTTTTCTTGGTTAAATAGATATTATCAACAGTTGTTTGTAAATGATTATGGCAAATATTACTCGCCCTGCAGGTAGGGCGTAAGAATTGTACCTGCTGCCCCCAATTGCATGATCGTAAGAGGCGACTAAATTTGGGACCTTATCTCTTCTCTCCTTTCTAAATAACTTTCTTCTTCCTAATGTCTCCCTTGACAATGCCTCACTTTTGGCCATTTGTTGAGCGTTCGCCCCTGTGAGGAAGGCTTTGGGTTCTGTCCCCTGGCCGAGACATACCAAAGTCTTTAAAAATGGTAGTTTCTACTCCTGCTTAACGCTCAGCAAATTAGGAGTGGGACGACTGGTTCGCCCGTTGTCAGTATAATGTGACCGGGTGGGGCGTCCTGCTGGGTGTCTTCGGCAGTATGTTTCAGTGAGGTAGCACTATAAAGTCGGCATCAGTTCCGCGCTATCACAAGGAGACAAACACGAACATATCGCAGCCTCCCAAAATACACACACATACACTACACGCATGCATCTTGCACACAGGGGAGGCCGTCCTTAAATGACCTTAGCTGTTAATAGGACGTTAAACAAAATCAAACAAACAAACAAACAAATATTAATTGGAATTCGAAAATGTACATTATATAGTATATTATGCTATAGAGTAGCTTGACTTGTGTTGCTAAGTCCTTTTAATACAAGTTACCGTGATTTTCTGTGAAACATATCACGCCTGCATCTTCATTATGGCCACAATTATGAGTTCCCCAACCACTAAACGGACACTCATCAAGACTTTGTTCCGAGCCGTCACATGCGACATCATCCATCAAGATAGGTCCTGAGCCAGCTCCAAAGTACGCAGATCCAACACTCTGAGCTTTGCTATAATAAAATAAAATTATCTATATGTTTTTATGAGCTTGTTTTATATTGATCGGCAAAAAAAGGAAGAAATACTAATTTTAGGTTTGGGAATTGAGTATTGGCTTTCTGATTTAGTTTATCAGAATAGCATGACAGATGAGAGAGACAACTCTTATTCTTACAACAAGTGTTTAATAACATTTTATAAAAAAATATAAAATATATTTGTCAATCAACGAGTTTCTAAGGAAGGAGATCAGATCCGGGATTATCATCAGTATACTTTTTAAAAAATCAAGGTTTCTCAGTATAAGAATTTTTGAGAAATGTATCCCACCTCTGTAAATATTTCATCTAAATACATTACTTGTAACAGATACTTACCTGTAATTGTATCCTAACATTCTACACACAACTACAGCTTCGTCACGTCCCCAACTAACACCACACACGGTGCCCCATTCTCCGGCATGAAAGACCTCCACTCGGCCGGAACTGTTACTCGCGCCGTTTACCAAGCGGACAGAAAAGGGCAAACCTGAAGTGACACAGAAGGTTGTTTCGTCAGAGGTTGCTTTGGCGTGGCAATGATGTAAAATATACATCATCAATTGTCACGAATTTAAATCACCCGTGGAATTGTTTGTTTTTTGAAAATGTAAAAGATTTTCACCCTGACATGCAATGCGGGTTTAGCTTACCAGTAAAAAATAATAGGACATTGAACGCGTGAGTATTGTAGTAGCCATGCTTAAAACTTTAAATGACGTTATACACAACAGTTGTAATTAGAGTGACAGTATAAAAGTTCATCCTGGTCAAATAAAATTTAAAGATTAAACCATAATCCAAGGCTTCTAAATTCTGATATGTCGCCTGTTTGAGGTTTGCTTTCTATTTTTCAATATATTAGTTTCTCGTCTACATCTTGCGAGAGCGGTTGTGGGAGCTTAATAGGTACAATGTATGTGTTTTGATAAATCAATAGCTCACTTACTTGACTACACATCATGTATCAATGAGAAATAGTATGGACAATATATCCATTTAAAACGATTAAAGTGATGGCGACCACGCACAACGGCTGCCATCGTACCGTACAACACGATGGTGCAGCAGCAAATCAAAATTGCCATCTGTTTATTTGTTAAAAGTAAACAAAAGTAATGTGCTACGCTGTTATCTGTAAAGTATAGAAAAACTAAGTAAAACAGTTTTCATTGATACACTGTACATGAACACGGTCTTTGATGCTTTATTATGTCGAAATAACTTTGCCATTTCAATGAGCCTTCGCAAATATAATAGGACGCTTTAAAGATGTTGCATTATATTATTATAATTGCATATCATAAATGAATCAACTATATTACGCGGAAAAAAGGTTATTTCATACGCGTGACGTCGCAAGTCGAATAGCCGGAAGCAACTCTGTTTGCCTGATGCGTATTTGTGTAGGTAATATAGCTGTTTACGTGAACGGTCGACAGCACTTCAAACAGATCAAATAAATTGCTGTCATTTCAAAAAAGGACAGCAATACCTGGGTAGGCTGAATACTTTGAAAGAAAACATGACAAATATACAAAGAGATACAGTTTTATTGATAATATTATTTGTGGAATATGAATGTGAAGTGTTATTCATTAAACTAAAATGTATTTTCTGAAGTGGTTGTGGTTGAGATGTTTGAAAAACCTAGCTGAGAACCTTCACGTTTTATGGCAGTCTTTTGTCACGTGTATCAAGAGCAACTTTTTATTAATTTTATTCCAGATTTTCAAAGCGTTTCAATCGTTCGCCCTTATATGATTCAGTCAACAAGCTGCAATAATAACAATATTTCAAACTCAAAAATATTGTGATTTGACTTACAACATTATATTGATTCTAGAAATTTGTATCCAACGTTTCCTCAATTTTAATATTTCTTCCCATTCTGAGTGCTCTATTTTGACCCAATACATGTACAAGTATATATAATGTCATTATATTGGTCATCAAATGGTAATAGGTCAAATAATAATAAATTTTGATCAATATGGCACATATTTCATTTGTACAATTTATACCAAAGCGAAACTATACCAAAGGTCAAGAAATAGGTTACCAAAGTTGATAGATCAAAACAATTATCAATACAAATCAATATAACAAACAATTAATTTGCACATGTTATACCACATACAACTTATATCAAATGTCAATATAAAGGTCATCAAATGGTCATAGGTCAAACCAATATTGATCAATATTACATACATTTAATTGCCACATGTTATATCAAGTAACGTTACATTAAAGGTGAAAATATAGGTCACCAAAGGTAAAATCAATAATCATTACTTATCAATATGACAAACAATTCGTTTGCACATATACTACCAGAGCAAAGTTATATCAAAGGTTAATATATAACGGTCATCAAAGGTCATCGGTCAAACCAATAATCAATATTGATCAATATCACACATTTTTCATTAGCACATGTAATATCAAGTAAAGTTACCTTAAAGGTAAAAATATAGGTCACCAAAGGTCATAGGTCAAATCTATTACCACTACTGATCAATATGACAAACAATTCATTTGCACGTTATACCAGAGCAAATTTATACCATAGGTCAATATATAGGTCACCAAAGGTCATAGGTTAAACCAATAATCAATTCCAATAAATATGACATACATTTAACCAGGCAAACATATAAGTTACCAAAGGTCATGGGTCAAAGTAATAATCAATTTATTGAAAAATGTTAAGATTACTTTCAGCTGCACATGTTTCAATATTACAAAGTTACATTATATACCATATGTTAACATATATATTTTACGTAACCTAGGGTCATATACTATAATGTGCATAGACTCTAAATTAATGTTTTAGTCATATGATCTAAACATTCTGTTTGTGAGTTAGTTTTGCGCTTTTCTAACAGATACACAAATATTGAGCTGTTTGCATTCAACCATGAATGGATAGGTTACAATTGAAACACAGGTAAATTAAGTGCCAAGGCGATGATCTACAATGTATGCGGTCTATGTTACCGGTACCCGCTATGGGCCATGAGTGACCTTGCAGATAACACCAGCCCTTCAGAGAATGAGTCATACTATTACTATCGGCCCCTTTTTTAACATTACCATGTGAAATGCCTGCACTGAGGCAGTCACGCCTAAAATTTAGGTCATCCGGCAATAAAAATTCTCACCTGCAGCAGTGCACAAAAGACTGATAATTTATTCATGTGTCCAACTTAAAATAAGTGGAAATACTTTTGCTACGCTTTTAAAGCGTACATAATCATTGCCGCATGCAATTAACAACTTGGCTGGGTCTAATAAACCAAAACGCACATACCTGAGAAACTGTATAAACTCAGCTTCAGCCGCAGATACGGAAATGACTCCCAAGCACATGCTAAGTTTCAGAATATGAGCGTTAATCATTTTGGTATCTGGCGTCATTTACTGGGAAACGAATGATAGTCATGGATATATTAAATGCCTGGGCACTGATTTGCCTAGGCGATGATAAAGCTTTCATAAGGTTTTGATTTGGGACAAATCATTTAGTCAACTGAACGAGAAATGTGTGCTTTCACATATATTCTCCAGCATACCTGTAAAATTTCCTAAAAGCGCTATCGCTAGATTTAATCAATAAATATTTACAGTTTATAGAGTAAAGAATATCGGACTATGAAAGTGTTTGAAAAGTATGCTCACACCCTGAGCGAGATATGTTAGAGTCATATATTTACCAGTTTTATTAAAAACGTTTTACCGATATTTAAAACAATGCAGAAGTATATCGGCTAACATTTCATTACGTGGTAAACTAATTGATATGTGAGGAAACATACGAAAAAAGGTAAAACCAATAGCAAAGCATTGACGGTATAGACATCATTATAAACACGCCAAAGTCTGAAAGTAAAAACAAAATACAATAATACCATAATATAATTAAATACTTGCCTTCAATGTATGGGAAAAGGCCGGTCATGATTACCAGTTTTAAGTAGAGGTGCGCAGCCATGATTTCACAGCTCCTCGCGTCCTGCAGAGGAACCCGGTCAACACACAAGGTACAGGTAGGGGGATCTACCTGCGAATGCGCTCGATAAAGTTTTGTGGATTATCGTAAGCTTTACATTATGTTATGTACAATGTTAAAAGCAATGTCGAGCGTTTTTAAACAAGATGTATTGATCTGATCTTAAAGATCGTACTATCGAATGAATAAACAAGAACGAAATATCATAGCCTCTACGCAAAGGGAAAAAGTACCATAAGGTGAACATATTCTATCAAGACAAATCACAGCGTAAACACACAAGGATAACAAATTACACAAATCAATAACGGCTCATAAGGACACAACAAATACTGCCACGTCATCCGACAAGAGGCCTATAGGCCTTAACGGCACATGAGTTATGTAAACAAAATGATGTTATCTAAGCTGCCAATTGAAAAAGAAATCATTTTGTAACAAAGGTAATTTGAACAACATGTTATGCAAACGTAGTTTGAAAGATCTGGGTAGTATATGTACTATCTCCAGAATCTTTGGTCGTGGGTTCAATCCCAGCATGGGCACCTCATTTTTCTATTTCTTTCTTTCTTATTACAGTAGAATGAGCTGTTGTATTGTTGTTGTTGTTATGGGGTGGGGGGATGGAGAGGTATATGAGTAAGGGTACTGGCTAAAAAGAAATCAGCTCTCCTATCAAATATCTAATTCATTGATTCAACAATGAAGAGTTTTTGTTTATTGGTATTTGCCATTTGGAAGCTTTGCATCTTTTTATACTGAACATAAATTACATACAACTAATGGTTAAAAAATAACAAAAGTATGTTGACTACTACATCTAAACTTAACACCAGTTGATATGAGTCAGGGTCAATATGTGCATACCACCAAACTTCTATCCCAAACTTATAATTCTGGATTATTTCTAATGGAAACTAATACTGTAAGCCAAAGGCTAACTAATACCCCCGCTCATATATAAACCAGAACTCTAAGCTAAAGGTTTACTAAGGCAAAGCATTGCAAAGCAATCCATAGTCTCCCACCAGTAATGAGTTCTTTATTGACTGAGCTGTACACTTTTTTAAGTATACTGGTCACTGATATACTTCCTGTACTCCTTCCCCATGCCAAAACATACTTACATACCAAATCTTGTTAGCCCAGATGAACCTGTTTTGCTAAACTTGTCTTATTAGTTAAGGGAAAAGATGGCAGGACAAAGATATTAAACAAAGGGCCATAAATCCTTAAAAAGGGTAGAAATGAAAATAAATACTAGTCTGATGCACGACATCAGATGGTAATTACAATATCTGCATTGTTATGAGGCAGATACAGGTTTATTCAACAAAGGGCCATAACTCTTTTTAGAGGGGTAGAATAAAAAAAGTACTTCTTGGATTCACAACGTCAGGGGACAGGGGACATATCTGTAAAAAAGATTGAAATCGGCTCAGTAGATTATGAGAAGTTGTCAGGACAAGAATTTTTCAACAAAAGGCCATAACTCCATAAAAAAGGGTTGGAAAAAAATACCTGGATGCACAACATAAGGGGGTAGTTATCATCTTATCCAAAAATGTTTAGTTTAAACTTTCTTTTATTTCAGTTCAAGCATGTTATTACAATGAACAGAGAAGACAAAGGGAAATAGGAACAAGTGTCACAGACACTTATGTAAACCTGCAACCAAGTATACTAAACAGCAACTAATATATTCAGTACGTGATAACACCATTCATACACACATCACACGCATATATATATATACCAATAATTAATGGATATAACAATAGTTTAAACTTCCTTAGAGTAAGGTTGTTGGGGTAAGATATATATTGTACAAATTTACATGTCATATTATTCAGTTTTAAGTATATGATTCTGTAAAGCTAGAAATATTAACCTATTGTCAGCCAATGTAAACGAATCATCTCAAAATAATAATAACTCCAAAGTAATATTATGGGGCAAACATTGTAGGTAGCGTCTTCTTATTGGATCGTACCTGTTATATTCCATTAAAAAATGTTTATTGTTTTCGACTTCACCACAACATAATGGAGATGGAGCTATATTTTTAGCAAATAAATGACCATTTAAGGAGCTACACTCAATTCGTAGTCGTGCGTGTGATATATTTAGCCCTTGCGGGTACCAACGTTGTAATATATAGGCGTTTTCTTAGTATGTTGCTTGTCAAAATAAGATTTTAAAGCAGAAGTAGACGGATTTGATCGTACATTTTGTGGAAGACTATTCCATTGGTCTATAACAGAAGGTAGAAATGACTGCTTATAAAAGGAAGTTTTGCTCAATATTGGATTAATAAAGGTATGGTCGGAGTTTATGGTATCATATCGATGCCCTTCTAATACAGTACTTGGGATAAGGCTATATAAATATACAGGTGTATATTGATAGAACTTTTTATGGAACTGGATAATTTTATGATTTTGCCTCCGATCAAATAAACTGACTCAAGCTGATTCATTGAAAAGTTTGTCAATGATTACTAATTTAGTTGCACCTATTACAATTCGAGCGGGTTCAATACTGAGGTTTTCCAAGAGTATCTTATAGATGTGGTCAGCATTAATGTCCTTGATCATTACCTTCCCATCCCATGTCCTAGTCTGGTCCACAGCACATGATGGGTTTTTTTACTAGCTGCCGACAAAGGAACTCGAGCTTATCACGGTGTTTGGTCAAGCCTTCGTTAACCGATACAGACTTGGTCAAAGTACAGCCCCTGCATTTTGTACTGGTCTTAAGAAGTGTACGTTTGGCCTCGTACGTTCGCAGTCTCGTGATGATTTGATGGGGTTTGGACTTGGCTTTCGCGGGATTTCCAACAAGGTGTGACCTTTCAATGTCGTCAGCACTAATGGATATACCAGCCTTATCGATGGCATCAAGGACAAGGGTAGTGGTATTTTCAGATTTGGACTCGGGGATCCCAGAGATTCTAACCAATGGCCTCCGGCTATATTGTTCTAGATCGTCAAGTTTTAGCCGGAGGTCCTGGTTTTCTAGCTTAATATTATCCAATTCTGCCCTTTGAATAATGGTGGACAATTCCCCCATAAGCATGTCTCGAACGGCCACAGTTATTTCTTTGACATTGTCTGGTGATAAATTCACATTATAAGCCTGTGGGCTGGGGACATGTTCAGGGGGGGTAGCCAGGAGATTGATGATAGTAATTACCCGTAGGAATCGAGGGCGTTGAGGAACCCATTGGTAAGTACAGGCCAGGTTGGCCAGGATACATGGGGAAGTTGATGGGAGCGTTTCGTCCGTCAGTGATCCTTGTCTTGCCTTTTTGCTCTCCGGAAGAATTAGAGATGCAGATGAAGTTGAAGATGAATTGAGAAAATGTTTATTGGAAGAAGTAGCAGCATCCATGACAAAGGTATACAACAGTTTATATCAACGAGAATAACGCTCGACGGAAAATTAAAACAAGCAGGTTTGTACAGGTAAGGCACTCACGTGGTCAGCTGCAGGTGTGTACATGTAAGGCACAACTATATGTGGTCAGCTAAGTGTGACGAACACGGGCATAATCACGAGTGTATACGTTATACAATGGCGACCTCAGGATACGATTCAAAATTTCAACTTGCAGCACCAGCAGTTCAAATAAAGCAATAAACAGTTCATGCACTCATACAAATTGCACGACTCAATATATCCATAGTCCAGCAAAATCATATCAAGCAGCAGGCCGTAAATATGTATAGTATCCCATTTCTTGCTGAGCAGTGCTGAATGGTGTCACCAGACCGAAGGCCGGCAACTGAATAGACAACTTCAGGTGAGAGTTATCATATCTGAAAAGTTTCGTTGAAATCGGTCCATTACTTTAAAAGAAGCTGTACAGGCAAAAAAAAATCTACGGACAGACAGACAGAAGGACAGACAAGCTGAAAACAGTATACCTTCCCCCTTACATCGTTGCGGGGGTATAACTAACGAAATCATACTGGAAAACATCAATTTCCTATATAAACTAAGGTAAACTTAACCCCCTCCCCAGGAGGAAATGTGAGATCCTGCTGTCAAAAAATTCATAATTTTGGGATTTATGGGACTTGAGAAGATTTTTAAAATTTGAGTCAAACTGTCATCTTATACTAATAATTACAACCAAGTTTGAACGATTTCCTATATAAACTATGGTAAACTTATCCCCTCCCCAGGGGGAAATGTCAGACCCTGAAGTCATGAAATTCACAATTTTGGTATAGTATCTTCAGACTATATCATCCATGAAGAGTATTTGATTCTACCATATCATGTGTAGAGAAGAAGATTTTTGAAATTCAAATCAATTTGACACCTTTTAGGGGGCCCCGCCCATCAGCCCCTGGGGGTCAGCAGAGTCAATATGTGCATAGCATCAAACTGTCATACAGTACTATTAATTATAACCATGTTTGAATGATTTCCAATCGAAATTAAACAAATTATGCTCAAAATGTAATTTTCCTATATAAACTAGGTAGATGTCAGACCCTGGGTTCATGCAATTCATAATTTTGGTAAAGTACCTTAACAACCTTCCATCCGTGAAGAGTATTTGATTCTACCATATCTGGGTGTAAAGAAGAAGATATTTGAAATTCAAATCTATTTGACCCTTTTTGTGGGCCCGTCAATCAGCCCCTGGCCGGGTCAGCCAGAGTCAATATGTACATACCATCAAACCATCATCCTATACTTATAAGTATAACCAAGTGTGAACGATTTCCAATGGAAATTAAACAAATTATGCTAACAATATGTTTTCCTTTTATCAAATATAGTAAACTGTATCCTCTCCCCAGGGGAAAATATCAGACCCTGGGGTCATGAAATTCATAATTGCGGTAAAGTACCTTAAGAGCCTTCCTTTCAAGAAGAGTATTTGATTTTACCATATCAGGGTGTAGAGAAGAAGGTTTTCGAAATTCAAATTAATTTGACCCCTTCCCATGGAGAAACGTGAGACCCTGGGGTAATGAAATGCACAACTTTGGTAAAGTACCTTAAGACCCTTTCATCCATACAGAGTATTTGATTCTACCATATCTGGGTGTAGAGAAAAATATTTTTGAAATTTGAGTCAATTTGACACTTTTTGGCCCCACCCCTCGGGCTCCTAGGGGGTGGCCATGGGACCATATAATTCACAATTGTGGTTTACATTTTACTATGGAAGGTTCCTGCAAAATTTCATTACAATTGGTTCAGTAGTTTTTAAGAAGAAGTCCAAAATGTTTTAAATTGTTTACGGAAGCACGACGCACGACGGACGACGGACGATGCACGACGCCGGACAAAAGGCGATCGCAATAGGTCACTTGAGACTTTGTCTCGGGTGACCTTAAAAGGAAAAACTATAGCACATTGTCAAAAGGAAAGCTAGATTACATTATAACAGCGTCAACATATTAAAGACAAAGTATAATACGATAGAATATATCGTACAGATTCAATGAGATAAGATCAAAGAAAATACCATAAAAACGATACACAATATTACATAACATTAGCACTAAATGACACAACATACAATAGCATTACCACTTAAAACCAAAGTATACCATAACATTATCACTTAATTACACAATATACCGTCACGTAAGCACACAATGACATAGTATACCATAAAACTATTAATCAAAAACACAATAAACGATAACATAAGCAATGAATGACACCATGATATTAGCTCTCAATGACACAATAATCCATAACATTAGCTCAATAACACAATTTACCATAACATAAGCACACGATGACACATTAAGCACACAATATGTCATAATATTAGCACTCATTGACAAAATATACCATTACATTACCACTCAATAATACAATAAACCATAACTATAACAAGTGTGTCATTGAGTGCTTACGTTGTGTACTATTGTGTGCTAATGTTATATTAGCACACAATATATCTTAACTCTTTCCGTACCGTTGTCGTGTACACACGACAACAATATGTCATCCTGGTCCCCGTTGTCGTGTACAGACGACAAAATAAAGGGCCGTCTCATCCCCGTTGTCGTGTACACACGATAAGAGACTTTGATGTAACCTGCCTGATGTTTAGTTGGTTATCGCACGAGACTGTCGCGAAAAAAACCTTTAATTGTCGCTAAAATCAGAACCCATCAGTTTGGAAGAAATAATTTTAGTTGTGCAGAGTACACTTTTTTCTTATGTGACTTAATGTTTTCGCATTTGCCGCAAGATGTTTGCGTTTGGTGCCTCAAATGTAAACAAGATGGCGGCAACTTAATTCGATACGAACACTCGTAAATTCATCATCAGATATTTGTTGAGACTTATTGAAGTAAATTTGAATATTCTAATATAAGTCTTGACGAAATCTACTTGTATTTAGAAAAATATCAACGACTCCACATTCGTAACCATAATGAAACCCCATTGGAAACCTGTACTACAACGCTGTGTTAAATACAAGGAATCGTATCGTTTATTGAAAGACAAATGTCGATTTCTCAGTCAGTATCAGCTGCCAGTTAGTCATTATGCTGCGAAAATTGAGAAGTGTTTGTCTATGAACCAGAACATGAAACAATAACAATATTTGTTCACAGTTACCTGTTTAATCCTTGCGGCAGTTACACCTAGTCTAAAAAGTACATTAAAAATCCGCCATTTTGTTAAATGCGCGGGGGCGAGTCTAATAAGTACATCCGGTACGAAATCCGGACCGGAGTTGCGGTACGGAAAGAGTTAACGTAGCACTCAATGACACACTATACAACTGTATTGCCACTCAATGTCACAATATATAATAACATTACCGCTCAATAACACAATATAACATAACATTACCAATCAATGACACAATATACCATAACATTAGCACACAATGCCACAATATATCCTATTAATAATATAAATGTACCATATCATTAGCACTCAATGACACAATAAACCATAACATGAGCACTCACTTTCACAATATACCAAAACATTAGCACTCAATGACACAATATATCGCATTATTCAGCTGATATTTGTACTCTAGAGCTGTAGCATGTCCCGTGTCACGTTACGCCAATTATATAGTGGTAAATCTGGTGTATAATGATGTGATAAAATTAGAAATATGAGGTTCAAAAGGACAAATAAATAATGCAATAGCTTTGTGAACCAAACGATATCATTGTTGTACAAAGCATATTTTAAATGTTTTTGTTATCTCCTTTTTATTTTGATCTTTTGTGCTTTAGGAATAAACAAAATATTAAAAAAAAAGCTTAATCAACACTGAAAAGGTGTAACATTTTTTGTTTTTCTCATTCCTATAGTGGTCTGATAAACTGTAAAGTTCGTGGTGTCTATAAAGGAACCGTTAAACTGAAATTATATTAAAGGAAATTGTAATCTTTAAAACATCATTTAGATTTAACAGCAAATTAACATAGTATTATAAGTAAGTGTTTTAAGAAATAATCAATAAAAAATAGAAATCGATATTTGTGTTTCGTTTGATAAGCTGCATTAGTACGATTATGACTAACAAGTTGTAATTGGAAGGCGGCCGTAACGAAAGTTCCTAGAACGACTTTCACATTCGTAAATGATGCTAACGACAATCACTGTGTTGTAATGGCTGTAATGGCATACTCCACTTACGTACCAATTTTGCTTTACCAAGTTTGACTAATCAGATGCCACGGCGGCCATGTTGGATGCGCATTGGCCAAAACAAAGATGTTTTGCATATTTATGCATGCTCATTTCTACGCATGCAAAGTGTCATTGGATTACTACATTTAGTTACAGAGAATACGCGTTGACAAAATCACGGCTGAAAAGGAAGAATACACGGTTTAAAAAGAAAAAGTCAACATTATTTGTTTATGGACCTGTGGAGTGGCAGGTATATAGCATTTTAGTGCAACATAGTCGGTCAGATAGGAATGATTTAGACTACCAGTCAATACAAATTTAAAACATTATAAATCAGACAAAATTAAGCATTAACTGCCTTTAAATGTGGTTTCGTTGTTATATGGGATAATTATATGAACCGTGTTAACAAAATGTATATTCTTCAACTTTGTTACAATATGGTGACATGGATGAAATCAAGATAATCACAAATGGAACAAAACAATCTTTTGACCTTTAAATTGATGAAACTAGGAAAAAAGCAACAGAATCAGCAAAACCATTTGTCGAAATCAGAATCGATAAAACTAATGCCAAGTACACCCGTGGAAAATACATTTGGACGCTTGGAAAGAAGACAGGGATAATAAGACCAAAGTAACTCGCGTATTGAAATACATGATATCGTAGTAGAGCACTTTGCATTAATCTAAAATCAAAATAAATAAATATTTTTTTTTGTCAATGAAAAACCAAACTCTATCAATTTGATAAAACTGATATATCTCACTAAGTGAATGAAGATATCACTTTTGGTATTTACCAATCAGAACGACACCTTATATTTGTTACATTCAAAGATGTAGATTTCTGTCCAGACACGGTGAAGCGACGGTAGGTTAGGTTGTTGGTTTGAACAATTTAGCAACACTCATTACATTAAAGTTATTAACTTACTTATACAATCGATATGATTTATGAAAGCAGCTCTTACCAAATAATAGCAGAAAACGGCAGAATTATGTTAAATAACGCATTTGAAATGGCGGACATCCTTGTTGCCAGGGAAATCATTACAAAGATTACGCTATCATATCTACAACCGTTTTGATGCAGTTACATTTGTGTCGGTGGCAAATGTTTCAAAATGTAATTAACAACCAAAATTACGGTTTCTCTCTTTAAAACCGTTCATATTTTACTCGTATGGCATACCAATATTTTCACTCATGCTATGCACTTGTAAAAAACATCAGTTATCTTGCGTTCTCCTGATATATATATATATATATATCGTATTTATCGTAATTTGGTGTCACTTCCAAAACTACATTTTGTTTACGTAAGCCAAACAAAGTCAATGCTTTCGCTGTAACCACGAGTGGCAGCATGCAGTGACTACATTTCAGTTGAGACAAAAATACATAATAGGTGTTGGTTGTCCGGAGGTGTCCGAGGCATCTATTCTGCAACAAACTAAATTACTAAAATAAACATAAGATAAAAGAGGGAAAGTGGTAGCTTTTCTCGTAGAAGAGCATAAGAAATGATTTATATACTTGATTTAAATAAAATATCGATGATTCTAAGATAGTCTGAAGCTGTTCATTTTAAGAGTAAGTCAAAGTTATTTAACATCTTGCATATTTCGTAGACACAAACACTGATTGAGTCATACCGTAACATATATATAGCACATGTTATTGTTTCTGTTACAGGTAATTGAATTATACCGTGTAATCACCTAATAAAAGAGGTCTGTTTTGTTACATTCGCCTCACTTTTTACCCTCTTGTTGCAGCAGTTTTTGTTTGCGTTCATGAAAAAATATCCTCAACACGGCGTCAAATCATGTTATAAAATGAAGCTGAAAAGTCATAATTGAAACTTCTGTAATTAAGTGTGGTTTATGAACTAAGACAAGTCTACCATTTAACATGCAGGCGCACAGGCAGTTAGGTCAGCTGTGGTCAGTTTAAGCGACGTGACACTGGTGGTCAAGTACAGCCAGTGATTGTTCAGTTCAGTCACGTGACTCGGTCTTTGTTTGGGTCAGTTTCAGCAGCCTGTTTGCAGTAGATTTGTGTGTCTCCTGTTAAATGTAATTTTTAAAACAATATTTAAATTCAACGGCAATAAAAATAAATATTTCAAGTAATATTTCATAAAATATCACAAAAATATATTCGTTTGATAAGCTGTATTAATACGTTTATGACTAACAAGTTGTAAATCGAATGACGGCCGTTACCAAAGTTCCTAGAACGACTTTCTCAGTCGTAAATAATGCTTACGGCAATCACTATGCCGTGATGGCATACCAAACTTACGTACCAAGTTTGATTGAAATCGGTCAATATCTAAAGTTTGGCTAATCAGGGTCCACGGCGGCCATGTTGGATGTTCATTGGTCAAAACAAAGATGTTTTACATATCTATTCATGCTCATTTTTACGCATGCAAAGTTTCATTGGATTACTACATTTAGTTACAGAGAAAACGCGTTGACAAAATCACGACTGAAAGAGACGAAGATACGGGGTAAAAAGAATAAGTCAACATTATTTGTTTAGGGGACTTAATTATCCATTTCTGTTTGAGAACAAGAAAGACGTAATTTTCTGGGCAGGTGGACTTGTGGAGTAGCAGGTATATAGCATTTCAAAACAGTATAATCGGTCAGATAGGAATGATCTAGATTGCCAGTCAATACAAACTGAAAACATTATAAATCAGTCGTAATTTAGCATTGAACTGCTTTAAAATGTGGTTTATTGATATACGGGGAAATGGAAATGGAGGAAGGACACGTAGGATCGCTGTTTTCAGGTTAATGAGGTCAAAGTGATCGGAAACAATGGTGCAACACTGAATTGTGGTCAGCTTAAACGCTGACTCATTTGCTGAAGGGGTTGGTTTCGAACAGAAAACATTGGAAACATTAACAAGTGCAATCTAATTACGTTATTACAAAAAAAAATGTAAGCGTGGAGGCTTGAAGATTTTGACCAGCGATGTCCAAATTCCCTGATGTGAGGCAGGTCGTAGTGATCTCGGTACCGTACGCTCGACTTTTGGAGGAAGTGTGCGCCTGTTATATACTGGATGATGATGTGAATACATCAGAATATGAACTTGATCAGAAATGTAATGCTTTTCTTGGTGATAATATATTCGGCAGTACACCCTCGTGTTTCTTCGGTTTGATGCCTTTCCGAAACTTACCAGTGATAAGACGGACAAGAATTTTGTTAAAAGACAAGCCATGAAAAGACTGTAACGCGACACAACTCGGTAGTTGATACCAGTTGCTCGTGACGAATTCCTCGAATTTGTTTACAAAAACATAGAATATTTCAAAAGTACAATGAATACAGCAAATCTATCCAGATTCTCGCATTTACTTGATATACTAACCTTCACTATATCGGATTCTTGTATTTGAACCCGAAATTGCAAATTTATATTACATAATCTTTGTTTGCACTATCTTTTGCTTCTTTGATTTCAATGCTTTAAATTTCAACCACTTTCCTAATTACATGGATGTATGTTACAGAACTGATCACTCACAATGACGAAAAACATTTTGTGACGATAAGTGTTTACGTTCCGTATGTCTTATTGTGATTTATGAGTTACAGTCAAACCTACCTTAACGGTCACCTTAAATAAACGGACACCTGCCTTAAACGGTCAGTTTATGGTCCTCCCGATAAAATACACTATATATTGAACTCTGATTAAGAGATCACCTGTCTGACGCGGCAAATGGCCACTGAAATCGGGTCCCAATTACGATCACTGTCTTAAAACAGCGGCCAGCCGCCATTTTGTCTAGCAAGGTACACTGCAACGATCACTTGACTATGCTTATTTTTAGTTGCAGTCATATGATTTTTTTACGATAGTAATTGAAACGCATGGTGGCGATTTTCATTGGTACTCGCTAACTCTGGTTCAGGCAAATGAATTGATTTTAAGGGCATATTTTAGTCACATGATAAACAATGCTCAGTAGTTTATGTGTAGATCAAACGAGATGGATCGATCATCGATGAGAAAAGTACTTACCCTAAGTGATCGCGTGAAAGTAATTGTATTAGCGGAGCAAGGACTAAGTTCATCCTCATTTGAAACTTACAAACATTGAATTGATTTTTTTTCCTGCCAACACGACCAGTCTTTCACAACTAATGGATCAAGGAATTTTCAGGCGACGAAGCTGAAGTTCCGTAAACGTCAGGTTACGTAAGTGTGATTTATTAATTGTTTAAAAAATATATTTTATACTGAAATGAAATGACTGCACTGACAGTATTCATATCGCCATCCGATACTACCGCCAACTATCACCTAGAACGGATTTCCTCACTACATAATTCCCTCGATAAATTCTCAACCCTCGCACACCGCCATTCGCTATGTTATCTCCAATTCGGTCGTCGTGGAGCTCTCTAATATTCTATTTTTAGACCCCTCGGAAACTCCCATTTTTACTGGCACAGGTTATAGTTACACTTCGGCGATTTCGTTTACTGATCAAATCGATAGCGATAGGCATATGCTTTTTGTTTGTAAAACAATTGGTGATTGCTACTCATATTGTGTTTGTGTTGTACATGGGGTACCTGTATGTCAAAGTTTAACCTTTTAATGAGTTTTTCTTTTAATATTTCTCCCATTCCATTGCAATTGAGGCATATGTTGAGGGAAATGGACAGACAGCCAGGCCAGACTCTACAGGGTCCGACTTACTCAAACAGTCATCACCGTTATGATAATTGCATTTAAACATGCATATACATGTGTACATGTATCATGACTTTTCAGGTCCACATCATTTTCATTATACATGTACGTGTAAACTCTGGTACATGTATTTATGACTTCATGTAAATGTAATTTTTATGTCAACATATTGTCTTCTAAATGCATATGTGTATGAATGAATACATGATATTTTCTAATTGCTTGGCATTACATACATGTACACTGTATTTATAATAAAGTACACTTGAACCTAAATCTTAACTTTTGTATCTTGATTATTAGTCACATGATCTGACTGCACATTATTTCAGCAGCCACCTCTCTTATGCAGTCAATTTTCCTTGATCCCTTAAGTGGCCGCTTAATACAGGTTTGACTATAATATATATTTTCGAAATACTTCTCTGTTGCAGCCAAAAATCGTAAATGGGTAATCTGTTATATAGAGCTTCATTAGGCGTTGTTTCGGGGAATCTTTTATACACTTTAAACCCATTTGTTCGGTGATGCCACAGATGAGCGGAATAGGCATATTGTGCAACGAATGTTTACTTCATTTTCATTATCTTAAACGAATAAGAGACTATTGTTTTCGTAAAAATCTTACTCTACTAGATTGGCAGTCCATTTGATAAGCAGCAATGTTTCTCCTCATTGATGGAATAATTCGAAACAATTAATAAAAACGCAGATCTCATTTTATTCTTATATCCACATAAAATATTTGTGATAATGCAGCTTCTGAATGTTACACCATTGAAGTAGTCGACCAAATTTCTGGAGCACAATTTTTCGTTTTACTGCAAATTTGAATACTTGTGTTGCATCATTTTTCTTTTCATTTTGGATTAATTCTGGTAATTTTTGTCAATTTACAAGGACAAAGTAGCAACATTAGATTATTTTGTTATTACTAGTTGACGATGTGGTAGTATATAGCCTCTGTGGTTTGACGCTGTAGTACCGTTATCATTGTTTGCTGTCATTGTTATATTTGCAACATTCATCGAGTGTCTGCTTTGTAAAATGTAAATACGATGTTCTTACACAGACAATTTTGCTGAAATTTTGCCAGCTTGGTCACTGGTGATGTTAGTGATGTGGGAGTTACTTCCCCTTGTTTACCACTTTCTTGGTTATAATATCGTATTTACATAGTAGTGACTCGATGAATCTTGCAGAAATACCTTACATTCCTGCTAAATGAACTTCTTCAGTGTCACTTGCATATTTTGTCATTGTTAGTCGACGCGGTTATATATCACTCCCGTGTGTGTTGACGAAGAAAACAATAAGCATTGAAAGTTATGAGTTATCTCCCGTAGATCGATCAGCTCATGTACAGTTTATTGCTTGAATTCTATTGAATTAATATTTTCCTATCTTTTAAGCAATGTCACATGTACATAATTATTTTTTTTATTTATAAGCACCTGCATGAAAATTATACCGTTTATATTTTAAATGCTATTTCTTGTTTAAAACTATTTCTTTATTCGACTACCCTATGCAGTCATTTTTTTATTTAGACGTAGATAAGGACTTATGTTGCCCATTGAAACATATTGAGGAAATGGTATGTATATGTATACAACCGCCATCACGTGTCAAAATAAACTTAAACTATATACTTTATTTTAAATTTAATATCTGCAGATTTCATTCAATCAAAATATGTCAATATTTACACGTTTAAATTACTAAGAGTAACTGTGTTTGATCGGAAAAAGTTATAGGTAGGGATTATAATCGTATGAAACACTTGCTTATTGTCTGAATTACATATGCGAATCCTCAACACAGGGGTGCAATGCTCCGTATACATTAAATAGGATTAACAGCGGCGTTTACATCAAATACACGTGAAAACAGCGACATTTGCATTTCCACAGGCCAGGTAAAACTTCTGTCTATCATCTGTCTATCATCCAAATGGTGTTGACCTGTTTCCCGGAAGCCAAACCCATTCAGCTAGTTCTGTCTGTTACATATTACACCTGCCACCCATACATACACATGTAATCGATAAGCCAGCAATAACGGGTGGTGCGATATATTTGATACTGAAAGATAAATAAAGGAATAATTTAGATTTTATTAGAAGCTAAGTTGCAAGTAAGATTGTTATTCATGTCTAGCTCGAAATTAAAGTATTCCATTCTGCATGATAATATTATATCTTAAATGTTAATGAAATGTACATTGTTACTGTATGTGTTAACCCTGGTGCACTATGAATGTGTACTGTTTCTTTTATCATCATCACAATTTTAAAAAATGGGAATGAAAATGAGACAATTTTTTACTTTAATATCAACAAATTTAGCGGAGAAACAAAACAATTCGATATACTGAAATAACTTAATAGCATACGCAAGACGAGAACAAGAAGGCTTGGTTGATCTAGCAATGCAAACTGACATGTCCTAAAAAATGCTTGCCTGACCAAAGCCTTCCAATACAGTGTATAACCTCAACGAGTGGATAATCTCTAGGTGTGAGTTCATCCTCATGGACCAAGACTGCCTCGGCTATTGTGTGCAGTTAGAAGGACGGAGCAAAACTTCTCCGGTTGAACGGTGGGATTGCCTACGTAATCAGTTCGTTCTAGTCCAGAGACCTGCCAACCTACGGATCTGGAACTGGAGAGATGAAGGCTTGTATTTGATTGTCCAGGGAAGTGTTGAACAAGTATATGTGAGGTCTCTTCTACAATATGATAAAACAACTGGAAAAATCGGGAAAAAAATTCAGCTGTCATTTCTATCAGACATTTATTCATATTAGAAGAACATTTCACAAACAAATGTTTAACGCGTATTGAAGTGAAAATACTATTACATCGAATTAAATATAATGAGTCATCAGTGCAGTGTTTTCAACTAACCTTTTCAATGTAATGCCCAACAAATGTATTGTTAAATATTCTCGCAACAGCCAAGGTCAAATGAAAACGGGTTAACAAAAAGACAACTCCGATTGAATGAAAATGGAATGACAAATGAAAAGATATATTGGTTTAATGGGGGCAGCAAGTTACATTTTGATTTTTTTCCAATGTTCCCGTAACAATCACAGATGAAAACAATTCTAAAGGGGGACCGCATTAGTTGCCTCCCACTATGCACTGTTGGGATATATCAGACCTTCTTTTTCCCGAACCGACAGAGTTTATTTTTGTAAATTGATTATATGTTACAATTTAAGACCCTACCCCATCCTTACAATACAAAACAAAAGTGTGTGGATCACCACAACAGTCCGATGTGTCTTTTCTGAAATATATTGGATTATTTAAATAAGATAAGATAATATAAAATATGTAAGCTTATTCTATAGAAAAACAACAAAAATATTTACATGGTCTATCGTTATTTATATATTATTGTTATAATATGGTATAGGTCATTACGAATCTTGATCCGAGTGAAATAACTTCTCGAATGTTTTGGAGATTCAAACACAGCTCAAGCCAGTACTAAACATACAGGTGTGTTCATTACAAGTAAAGGTAGTAGTTATTATAGTTCTGGACAATTGAGTTATGGAAACATATAAATGCATGTGCTACATTTTTAGACAAAACTAAATAAGGCAACTGTTACAACAATATCAACAAAATGTAATTGAAAGTAAGTATATTAAGTCAATATTTTATAACCTCCTTTTTTCACAACAGTACGCTAAACAATACTACATATTATATAACACATACTTATATATATATATAGATAGATATTAATCGATAAGAATGAATATACAAGGAAATTAAAAGTAAATATACACTTACCTGTATGTGCTGGTCCGTGACTCGCGTATCATTTCGATTGATTTAAATAAAAGTGTCCATACCTTATACATGGTGGATATATTTGAACTTCATTTAAAGTTTTAAATAGCATATGTTTATAAAATACAAATGGTTATGTATTTATTTTGTTAATCAATGACATTAACTATCATAATTTATTGACTCACGATCGTATCTCACACACACTACAATGTTAATATAAAGAGTGTTACAACTAATCAATCAACAATGTTACGTTATGTTGGGCAATGTTATATAGGTAAATCAACACTCACTCTTCAAACACTTTAGCTCGAACACAATAAAGGATTACAAAACTGAACAACGACGTATACAGTGCCCCAAGACGTCAAATACAACTTATATATATACGATGTTAGACAATACGTCATTTAAAAAACATCAAATAAAGTGAACAAACAAGATAACAGTATAAAAAATAATCATTGACATGATGGTGAAGTGTGATCGACACGTCAAAAAACTAATATTAAAAACAAAGGGAGAAACAAATGATCAATTTTAATTTATAAATATACAAAAATTGATATATTGATTTTACATTTGAGTCTATCATCATTGAAATATAATCTAATATGAATATTTAGACAGTACGAATAAGCAAATGCTAAATCAAATGATATGAAAGTAAACGGTAACACAGTACTTTATTTTATCGTTATTTTTGTATTTGTTCTCAAATCAAACAACATTATATAAACTTCTATAGTTACCTGCTACGTTGAAACACGTGACATAAGGTTGATAACGACATCTGCCAACATTACCCCAGCTGTCAAAAGGGCAGTCAGCAAGACTGGTCTCCGTACCGTTACATCTTACATTTTCCATCCAAATTGGTTCATTAGGGACATTGGAAACACGCGATAAAGCCCGACCATTACTGAAATTCAAGAGAATTGTTATTGTTGCTGACGTTGTTTGGATTCATTGTAAAACAATACCAAAGTTTTCATAGCGTATTTTTAAGGGAAAATTATGCATCAAGTTCTTCGGCTTATTTGTTGTTGTTTTTTCTTCAATATTTACACAAACATTCCAAAAATATTTGATTATCTTATACCACGTATAATATTTGATTTTAGAAATGCATCTTACCTATAATGAAGCATTCTGCATACGACTGCTGCGTCTTTATCATCAAAATTATATTTTTGAGAACAAACAGCTCCCCAATATCCACTATAGTACACCTCGACCCGGCCGGTATGATTGTAAGCTCCATCTACCAGACGAACTTCTATGGTAGAATTAGCTGAAAATAAAGATTTATTTAGCATGGGAGGTTATATCGATTTACTAAAACAAATATATACACAGTAAGCATCAGAAGTTCAGCCTTTTTGCAACAATAAATTATGTACATTTAAGTTGTACGCTAGAAATGACGCAAACATAAGAAGAAAAGAGTTTTCTTTATAAGGGAAATCATTAGATTATTTTTTCTATAAATATAGAATAATGTTTAAAAAATCGACAGTTGTTTTCTCTTAAATATATAATGTTTACTATAATAATTCATCAACATTAAATTTAAAGCGAAGTGTCAGTTGTCGTTGCGATATGGTTTTAAAACGATTTCAAGAATAATTTGTAAATTCATGTATACAAAAGAAACAGTCCTATTTCAATCTTCGTAGTCATTGCATTCCAATCGACGGAGGCATCCAGTATCTTATCAAAGACGTTTTAGCAGTTACCACTGTGATGTTTGTATTTCCAATGTTTTTTTTATCGTATTTTCTTCTTAACTGCTGTCATGTTGTCTATTACGCCGTCAAAATGAAGGCCACTCCCTATATCTACATCCAAAAAATATTTAAATAATCGAAGGACGGGGAAAACTATTCGAATCGGGTTTCTACGATAGTAGCTACTGTAGCCGTGATTGCTATGCTGGTATAGATCCTGTGAAACTACATCGATATATTTAGAAACTCCACAGTGAACAACACTATTTCTCGACCTTTCATAGATTTTAAATTTCATATAAAGTAATGTTGGAAGCCCTTAGAATATGATTTTTCAATTATTATTGTCGTCATGTACGCGCATTAACACATTGTTCCATGTATCAAAATGGTGAAGGAGTCAAACAATGGTTCTTATAGGACTGTTATCTCGCTGAAGCGTAAACGACGCCATACTGGAAATAAGAAGCAATCTGCCGAGCCATTTGCAGTGCTTTTACGCTGATTTATACCCAGTCGGACTGAACTTAGCTGAATAAGGGAGAGATGAATATATTTGTATATATGCTTATGTCTTTTTTAAAGATCTTTTCGCTTTAAAAACATTAGGATCAATAAGAATATCACGTGGTTATCCTAAATTGATGTCAAGTTTACTTTAAATGATAGGTTCTTAAAACATCTGTTTATATTAATTGTATAACAGTTTCTGTTCTTATTTTTTCCCTTTATTTATCTTTCTCTCTCGATGCAGCCGCTGTTTGCTGTATTACACGTAAAGATTTAACTTTTTCTTTCTAAAACATTTGAAAAAACATCAAGAAACCCTGTTGCGATCCAACATATTTAAGAATAATTGTCGGAATAATTAAGGCATGCTTTTAATTAAGTCATATAAAATATGAAAAAATCTTAATTATTTCATTCTTTCCTTTGAAAAGACTGTTTACGGATGACTTGTTGGAAACAAGTATTTTTACAATAAGTCAGAATTAGTTTATTCCTTGTACATGTAGTGGCTCAAGTCCGTTGGGTGGATTTTATTCATCAACTTAAGAGGCCCCACAGTGAACAACACTTTTCCGACCTTTCATAGATTTTAAATTTTATATAAAGTAGTGTTAGAAGCCCTACGAATATTATTTTTCAATTATAATGGTCGTCATGTACGCGCATTAACACACTGTTCCATGTATCAATCCACGGAGCAATTTTCAGTGCTTATACGCTGATTTTTACGCAGTCAGACTTTAATTAGCTGAATAAGGGAGAGATGTATAAACTTGTATATATGCCTATGTCTTTTTTAAAGCTCTTTTGGCTTTAAAAACATTAAGATCAATAAAAAAATATCACATGGTTATCCTAAATTGATGTCAGGTTTGCTTTAAATAATAGGTTCTTAAAGAATCTGTTTATACTAATTGTACAACAGTTTCTGTTTATATTTTTTTCCACTTTATTTATCTTTCTCACTGGCTGTTTGTTGTATTACACTTCACGAAGAAGATTTAACATTTTCGTTCTAAAACATTTAAAAACTATGCACATAACTCTATGTATATTTTAAAAACATCAAGAAACCCTGTTGCGATCCAAAATATTTAAGAATAATTGTCGAAATAATTAAGGGATGCTTTTAAGTCATATAAGATATGAAAAATAATCTTAATTATTGCATTCTTTCCTTTGAAAAGACTTTTTACGAATGACTTGTTGGAAACAAGTATTTTGACAATAAGTTAGAATTATTTTATTCCTAAAACACGATGTTATTACATGTATTGGCTCAAGTCCCTTGGACGGATTTGTTCATCAATTGAAAAGGCTGATCGGGGG
>NW_018405627.1:285024-343960 GCF_002113885.1 Mizuhopecten yessoensis
GGGGGGGGGGTTATTTGATGCATTCTGGATTTATCGTAAACGTATGGTAGATGAGTATATAAATGAAATCATTATATGAAGTGCACATTTTTTTATGGAGTAAATTGTAAGAATGCACACATTAATCATTTTAATTAGGCAATAATTCGTATTTCAATAACAAGTTACCGAATTATAATTCTGTTTTTCAAGTATTATTAATTGTAAAATATAATGAGCGACCAAAATAGTTTTAAACTGAAAAGGAACCTATTGTATTTCACATGAAAATGACCTAGCCTATACAACTCCCTGTCTTTGACTAGTTTAAGATATATCGCCCTGAGACAAGACTTAATAGTGATATTTCAATGAATTGTTATATGCACATATCAATGAGTCCAAACCAACGGTCTTATTTGCATTCATCCTTTACAACCGTCTACAGTTGTGAAACTTACCTGTGACGTTATAACAGAAAACACTTGCAGGGTAAATACTGCAGTGACCAACTTTGCCCCATCCGTCAAAGGAACAATCAGCTAGACTGTCCTCCGTACCGTTACAGTCTACACCTGTCATCCATACAGGATCTGTTAGACTGCCATAACGGGTGGTGTAATACATATGACGACTAGCACTGAAAGTTAGTTATAGGAAAGTTAGTTATGTGTTTATTCTAGGTTTAAAGGAGTTTGAGATGCAAAAAAAAATGAGAAGTAAACAAATCAATATTCAACAGTGATACCCAGGTATATAGCAACTTAACCTCGAAATTAAAGTCGTATATTTTGCATGATGATATCTAACTGTAAACGTTTATGTATTATACATTCATATGATTCCACAGATTGCTTTATGCTAAATATAACTGAGAAAGTATATTCTAAAGAAAATGTCAGGTATTTGTAACGATAACCTTTTGTTGTGGATGTTTAAATTTACATGGGGTACCATAATCCCTTTTGCAACTGCCTTTCATCCAATTGAATTAATGATATGACACGTTTCTTAATGCTTAGGAAGTTCACATCAGAAAAATATTCTGAAACTACCTGTATCCTATCATCCGACACGTTACACTGGCGTCCCTCATGTCCCAGTGGTTGTCTCCACAAACACTTCCCCAGTAACCACAGTAGTACACTTCCACGCGGCCGACATGGGGACCTGTGCCTCCACTAAGGCGGATGTCAATGTCTTGTTCTGTTTGAAAATTAAGTTTACATCACACCACAACAATAGGACAGCACTTGAGCCTATGACAAATATCAATTTCATCCCAATACATGAGATCCATATCAACGACTATATGAAACATGTATTCAATTGTGTTCTTTTTTAAAGTAGTATATATAATTTTGTGATTGATGTATGCAAACATGTGGCGTTTTAACAGAAAACTCGAGCGGGATAGCTGCTACATAGAATAACTATTATGGTAAAACAGTCAAAGCATCAAATAACCATATACATGCTTCCATTCTTTATATTGTGCTATCTATTTACGTTTAACAGCATCTAGACTAGTGATTCAAATATACATACCTGTGACGTTATAACAGAAAACACCAGCGGGGTAGCCACTGCAATAACCACCATGTCCCCATCCGTCAAAGGAACAATCAGCTAGACTGTCCTCCGTACCGTTACAGTTTACACCTGTCATCCATACGGGATCCTTCTTACTGTAATAATGGGTGGCTTGTTGACCAGTACTGAAATATATGTAACAAGGTTTTATAAAGTTTTAGAGGCAAGTGAGTAACACTGTATACAGTTTGAGAAAGTTATTCAATAAACCACAGTGGTACCAAGATAATACCTTAACTAGGCGAAGTAACAAAACGATTCGGTGCAAGCAGAAATCAATACAATTTGTATGTATATAAACCGATGATTAACTCTTTCCGTACTGTTTTCGTGAACATACGACAACAGTATGTGCTTCCTTTCCCCGTTGTCGTGTATAGACGACAAAAATGTATGCCGTCTCATTTCTGCTATCGTGCATACACGACAAGAGACTTCGACGTAACATGTCTAAGTAGCTATAGCACACAACAGTCGTGTAATCCAATCCATCAGTTGGCAAGAAAGATTTAAATAGGTACAGAGTACACGGCTTTCATCATGTGACATATTGTTTTGGAATTTGCCTCACAATGTTGCGTTTTGTGCTCTCCGATATAAATAATATGGCGGTGACTGAATTCGATACATACACTAGTAAATTCATCACCAAATATTTACCGAGACTTGTGGAAATAATTATTGATATTTAAAAAAGTAAAGATACAACTACAAGTAATTAAAAACAAATGTAACCAAAATCAATCCCCATTGGGACCCGCACTGCAACGAGTGAATCGTATTTTCGTTGCCGGACAAATGTTGATACTTCAGTCATAATCAGCTGCAAGTTAGTCATAATACTGCGAAAATTAAGATATGTCTGTCTATGAACAACGACATGAAACAATAACATTGGTTCATGGTTACCTGGTTATTTCTTGCAGCAGTTACACCTCTTTGAAGAAATATATTGATTATGATGATATACTGTAACTATGGTGATATATTGTAACAGTGGTGAGAAAATGAGAAAGTGTAATGAGAAAAATTGAATAAATGATGGCATTGTTGTAAAAAAAGAAAAATGGAAATCATTGTATTTTTATGTAACTAATCAGAATACTGAAATAAAAATAAAAAGTCAATCAAAAACATATAAAGTTAATATACAACTGTTCAAATTAATGATAGTTTCTCCGGATGCCTACTAATTGAATGTGTAGGTGTTATGGTATAAACTACCATCGTTTAAAAAATTTCTGAAATGTTTTAAGGCTTTCTATCCAAGGACGGGTAACGTTCAAGCCTTTTACTAATTGAAGCTACCTTTTCTAGGCAAATTTGTACACTATAATCTGAGAATCGTTTTATACACGATTCTTAGTATGTATTAATAATAATTAGAACTGAGGAAAGTGGGAATACTAAATGTATACGTTATGGATATAACTGACTTAGATGTTTACATGTATGTGTTCATTTAAATATTTTGTTTTATTTGTCTTCAAATTACTGTGTTATTACAAAGGAGCAATAAGCATTGAGATGAAAACAAATATCGATGGTCCGCCATTTTGTTGTATGTACTGGGGGAGTCTAGTTAGGACATATGGTACGGATTTCGGACAAGATTTGCGGTAAGGAATTAAAAGATGAATGCCCGAATATTCATGAATGTTATAGAAAATCATGTAAGAAAGCAAAGCTGAACAGATTCAATGTAAAAGTATTATGTTAATCAACAGAAAAGTGATATACCAAATAAAATCCATAACAATTTTTTCACAAGAAATCATGTAGATGCCAAGATAAAGTTTGGACTTGGAAAGATACTATGCTACAGTTATAATATTATTATTATTCAACAGTCCGACCTCCGTTCGATCACCAAGCGCCTGGCTCGCAGCTGGTCTACGTCCGTATTGCGTTCGTCTTTTACGGCTAGATCGGCTTAAGCAGTCGAAACAAATGATCGTCGTTTTATGTACAATTTTGTATGTCAACGACGTTTTCTTGTTCTATCCTACTGACCACTGGCCCAACGTCAAGGATATACCTACCACTTACTGTCGGCATCCATTTGGGACGTCCGATCACTCGTTACCGAAAGCTATCAATGGTGTCGCTGATCAGAGACATATACATTATTATTAGTATGGATGCAAATAAATTGTTTTAATTTTTACCTTCCTCCTGTCATCTGTCCCTCGTTCATGCAGCGAATCCAGGCATTAGTTCCTTGAGGTTCGACAGCTGACTCAGCCAAATACTTACTCACACATGATGATATAACAAGTGGTATAACGAGCGATAGCCTACATCCCTGTTCGAAGGGAACAATTATATATCTACAGGTACAGTTGGTCACTAACAGAGGGCGGAAGGTTGTGTGTGTGAGGTTATAAATAACAATTTTCACTTACTGTTCCCGGGAATTCAGAGTTCGTTTGCATGCAGGGCTTACCATGGCTCAGATGTTTAGTCATCGATTTGAACCTTATTCTTTGGGTACGACACGGAATTACATTAGACTGCGAATAAGTGTGAGTCCACCAAATAGTACGGCAAAACGTGATTTACCTGTATCCGAACATCCTGCACGTTACAACAGCGTCCCTGTAGTCCCAGTAGTTGTCGACACAAACAGTACCCCAGTAACCACTATAGTAGACTTCAACACGGCCGACATGGGGACGATAATCCCCACTCAGGCGGATGTGAATGTCTGTTCCTGTTTTATATAAATCTGAAATTATTTTTACATCACCCCACAACAGTGAGAGAGCACTATAACTTACGAAAAATATTTATTTCATCCCAAAACATCCGTATTGTTTTAAAATACACCAATGGCATTTCGTGTTGCGTATCCTGCGTACTATTATTATGACATTTTAAACAAAAATACCTGCTTTGATTTAATAGGAAAAATATTGTGAAAGATGTCATATATATATCAAATGATTTAAAATTATTCCTTTGGGCAAACGAAGTTTTTTTTTTATGAATTTAGAATATACATAATACTGCGTAATTTCCAGAAATCGTTTTCACGTACATGGAAATCTTAAACTTTTTCAATTGAGTTTTTGAATAGATTCAATATATATCAAAAACCGCAGGAAACTGCGTTTCAAATCGTCATAACATGGTCGATATATTCAAATTATATATATGAATTCCGAATTTTAATTGGGATCTTTGAATATGACTGTAGAGGGGTTGGAGTTAAGGGTGGAAAACCCATCTAAGGGGTTTGATAATTTGTAATTTTAAGTAAATTTCATATAAATGAACAACTATAGGAAGCATGTATACAACCCTTTCATTGTTTTCGTAATTTTGATAATGGTAGTAATGGCTTTTTTTATTTAAAACTATTTTAAAAAATGGTAGCTGATTTGAAATTAATGAGCCAGCTTCATTCAGTAATATATGATTTGCATTTTCAAAAGGTAATCTCCATTAACGTTAAACATCATTTAAAATGTTTGTTATCGATTGAAACAAACCTGTGACGTTATAACAGAAAAGAGTAGCAGGGTAGTTACAATTCAGCTCAACTTGACCCCATCCGTCAAAGGAACAATCAGCTAGACTGTCCTCCGTACCGTTACAGTCTACACCTCTCATCCATACCGGACCTGTTACACTGCCATAACGGGTGGTCTGATATATTGGTTGACCAGTACTGAAAATGAGTTGATATGTCTCAAAAAGTAATTCAGTGTTCTATAATAAGGTCAAAGTATACCTAATAAGTAATGAAATGCAACCTGCATACCAATATTCCAGTAAAATTTATATAATTTATCAGTAAAAATACGTATGCGTTATGAATATACTGCTGTTGTTTATTAAGTTATCTAAATTAAAAATATGAATAAAAATTACTAGACACAATTCTATATGCAGATACTATCATGTTAACGGTGTAACAACGCAATATGCTATTATTTGACAAAACGCATACGATCGGAAATATGAGCAGTGTGTTCAGAATTGCGTGATGGTTAATAGATGTGTGTCCATAAATATGGTAGGAAACCCTTAAAGATCGGGAAGCTCTATCAATGAGTGTTTAATTTTCAGAATTTTCAGAGAAATATTCATACTCTTCCGCAGATTATTGATAAACCAGATGTAATAGATACAATAATGTTGATAAAAGGTCAGAGATTTGCAGTTTTGCAGTCGATCATGCTTGACGTCATGTTTTGTTGTATTTTTTAGCCAACGTTTTATTACTGGATATATTGTATACTTCTACGGATGCTTACACTAGTGTATATATCCATATATTACCTGAATCCTAACATGCGGCAGGTCACAATAGCGTCTCTGATATCCCAACTGTTGTCGCCACAAACGGTTCCCCAGAAACCACTGTGATACACTTCTACACGGCCGTAATTTTGCCCTCAATTTAAGCGGATGTCAAAATCTGTTCCGTCTAGGATTCATATTCAGAGAACATATTATTCAGTTACACTTTAAATTATTACAAAAAGAATTGAAATGAACGTTATGACATATTATAAAAGAATATAGTGTGGTGTTATGTTAGTTATCCTTCCCAAACATATCCAGGTTGAATAGACAAAATAGGACAGCTAACCATACGGTCAGAAATTATAAAAACGCGCAGCTTGTTGTGAAACGAAGACATATAGGCATCACATGACAATTGTAACAGCGCGCAAAAGAACAGTCTAATTTGAATAATTATATTATCTTAGGCACCTACTTATCATAAGCGTATGGAAACTTAAATGAACATGAAAATAAAACGTTCTTTACATTTTACTTGGTGGAATAGAAATTATCAACAGTTGTTTGTAAATGATTATGGCAAATATTGCTTGGAATTCTAAAATGTTAGAAAAATTATAAACTTAGGCCGCAAGCGGCTTCCGTCAACTATTTTTCCAACATTTCTCAACCTCGTTATACTGTTCACCGGGACATTTGTACCCAGGTACATGTACATTTTCGCCCTCGACAGTGAAATCCTTTTCGACCATTATCAAATTTGCCCTTGATATTTAAATGCTTTGTATGTAATGTTGTTTACAGGTGTTAGCTGTAATGATAAATTCGCCCTCATTATGGAAGGCGAAAAAGGCGAACAGTAAACTAAGGAGAACATGTCCCGGTATTCAGTATACCGCACCATGAAACACGCACGCACATTGAATATTTCATAAATACACCGTTTTGCGGCCAATTAAACTATACATGACCATATTAAAACTGGTCAAATAAACCGAAATTGGTTTTTAAACACGTGTTGTATAATTATTATCATCTTTGAGAACTTTTGATATTATGTTTTCTGATATGAAACTTTGTATATAGTTAACTTCGGTACAGAGGTCGATCTGTTGTTTTAAGCCTACTACATGTGTACTCTATCCTTCTGAAACTTAGCTATAAAGAAGATAAATAAGTTTAAGAAAAGTACTAAAATCTGCATGGAATGAAAAGGGGGGAAATAGTTTTGGAATATCGACATACTTTTCGCAGGAAGCCTGGTATGGTACATAATGTGATCATTTACTGTAATCAGCTTGTACATTATACAGTATATTATGCTATAGAGTAACTTGTCTTGTGTTGTTAAGTCCTTTTAATACAAGTTACCGTGATTTTCTATGAAACATATCACGCCTGCATCTTCATTATGGCCACAATTATGAGTTCCCCAACCACTAAACGGACACTCATCAAGGCTTTGTTCCGAGCCGTCACATGCGACATCATCCATCAAGATAGGTCCTGAGCCAGCTCCAAAGTACGCAGATCCAACACTCTGAGCTTTGCTATAATAAAATAAAATTATCTATATGTTTGTATGAGCTTGTTTTATATTGATCGGCAAAAAAAGGAAGAAATAGTAATTTTAGGTTTGGGAATTGAGTATTGGCTTTCTGATTTAGTTTATCAGAATAGCATGACAAATGAGAGAGACAACTCTTATTCTTACAATAATGGTTTAATAACATGCACCTAAAATATATTTGTCAATCAACGAATTTCTAAGGAAGGAGATCAGATCCGGGATTATCATCAGTATACTTTTTTAAAAATCAAGGTTTCTCAGTATAAGATTTTTTGAGAAATGTATCCCACCTCTGTAAATATTTCATCTAAATATATTACTTGTAACAGATACTTACCTGTAATTGTATCCTAACATTCTACACACAACTACAGCTTCATAGCGTTCCCACCTATCATCACACACGGTCCCCCATTCTCCGGCATGAAAGACCTCCACTCGGCCGGAACTGTTGCTCGCACCGTTTACAATGCGGACAGAAAAGGGCAAACCTGAAGCGGCAGAGAAGGTTGTTTGGTCAGAAGTTGCTATGACATGGCAATGAAGTACAATGTACATTAATTACAGGGTTCACACTAATCAAATAAAACCATAATCCAAGGCTTCTAAATTATGATCTGTCGCCTGTTTAAGGTTTGCTTTCTACGTATCAATAACACATCTTGGTTTCTCGTCCAAATTTTGCGAGAGCGGTTGTGGGAGCTTAACAGGTATGTGTTTTGATAAATCAATATCTCACTTACTTGACTACACATCATGTGCCAAAAAGAAACAGTATGGACGCTTTATCTATTTATTAAAGTAATGCCGACCGCGCACGACGGCTGCCATCTTACCGTACAACACGATGGTGAAGCAGCAAATCAAAATTCACATCTGTTTATTTGTTAAAAGTAAACAAAAAATATGTGCTGCGCTGCTATATGTAAAGTAAGGAAGAACTAAGTGAAACAGTTTACATTGATACACTGTACATGTACATGTCTTTGATGCTTTATTATGTCGAAATAACTTGACATTTCAAAGAGCCTACGCAAATAACATGATGCATAAAGATGTTGGATTATATTATTATAATTGCATATATCATGAATCAACTATATCACGCGGAAAAGTTATTTCATACGCGTGACGTCGCAAGTCGAATAGCCGGAAGCAACTCTGCTTGCCTGATGCGTATTTGTGTAGGTAAGATAGCTGTGTACGTGAACGGTCGACAGCACTTCAAATAAATCAAATAAGTTGTTGTCCTTCCAAAAAGGAATACTTTGAAAGAAAACATGACAAATATACAAAGAGATACAGTTTCATTTATAATATTATTTGTGGAAATTGAATGTGAAGTGTTATTCATTAAACTAAAATGTACTGTTCCTTTTCGCACAAGGCGGTGACAACAGTTATGAAAAATAGGGTAAGTCCTGAAGTGGTTAAGGTTGTGATGTTTGAAAAACCTAGCTGCGAACCTGCCCCTTTTATGGCAGTCTTTTGTCAAATGTATCAAGAGCAACTTTTTATTATTTTCATGCCAGATTTTCCAAGCGTTTTAATCTTCGTCCTTATATGATTCAATCAACAAGCTGCAATAATAACAATATTTCAATCGAATTTGTGATAACAACTCAAAAATATTGTGATTTGACTTACAACATTATAGTGATTCTAGAAATGTGTATCCATACATCACAACCTTAACCACTTCAGGACTTAAACAAAATACAATAATACTATAATATAATTAAACACTTGCCTTCAATGTAAGGGAAAAGGCCGGTCAGGATTACCAGTTGTAAGTAGAGATGCGCAGCCATGATTTTACAGTTCCTCGCGTCCTGCAGAGGAACCCGGTCAACACACAACGTACAGGTAGGGGGAACTACCTGCGAATGCGCTCGATAAAGTTTTCCGGATTATCGTAAGGTTCACATTATGTAATGTACAATTTTGCAAGCAATATCAAGGTTATCTCGAGCGTTTTTAAACAATATGTATTGTTCTGATCTTAAAGATCGTCCTATCAGATGTATAAACAAGATATCATAGCCTCTACGCAAAGGAAAAATGTACCACAAGGTGAACATATGTTATCAAGACAAACCACAATGATAACAAATTACAGAAAAAAATATAACGGCTCATTAGGACACAACAAATACTGCCACGTCAACCAACAAGCTTTAGCACATTGTCATAGGAAAAGCTCGATGTACATCATTACAGCGTCATCATAGTAAAGACAAAGTATAATACGATAAAACAGCGTCCAGATTCAAAGAAATATATTTAACAACACATTGTCAGCTAACGATTGCATAACATACGCTACCATTAGCACTAAATGGCACTATATACCAGAACATTAGCACTCAATGACACAATAAACCATTACATTAGCACTTAATTTACACAATATACCATACCATGAACACACAAAATACCATAATATTTCAACTCAATGACAGTATACCATGAAATAAGGTCTCAATGACACAAAAATCGATCAAACTAGCACTCAATTACACAGTATACTATGACATAATCACTTAATGACACAATATACCAGAACATTAGCACTCAATGACATAATAAACCATAACATTAGCACTCAATGAGATAATAAACCATAACATTAGCACTCAATGACATAACAAACCATAACATTAGCTCTCAATGACATAATAAACCATAACATTAGCAATCAATGACATAATAAACCATAACATAGCACTCAATGACATAATAAACCATAACATTAGCACTCAATGACATAATAAACAATAATATTAGCAATGAATGACACAATATAGCATAACATAAGCACTCAATGACACAATAGACCGTAACATAAACACTCAATTACACATTTAACCATCATATTAGTACTCAATAACAGAGTTACCAGATCATTAGAACTGAAAAATGACACATAAATAATGCTTTACAAACGATACAATTATTGTTCAAAGCATATTTTAAATGCTTTTGTCATATCCTTTTATATTTTGTTCTGATGTGCTTTTAAAACAAACACAATATTAGAACATCTTAATCAACACTATACCGGTGTAACATTTCTTTTGTTATCTTATTCCTAGTGTGGTCTTATAAACTGTAAAAGCGCAGAAGTTCGTTGGGATAAAGTGCGTGGTGTCTATAAAGAAACAGTTAAACCAGAATTATATTTGATGGAATTGTAATTTTTAAAACAATATTTAAATTCAACAGCAAATTATCATAGCAATAAAAGTAAATATTTCAAGAAATATTTCATAAAATATCACAAAAAGATGTGTGTTTCGTTTGATAAGCTGCATTAATACGTTTATGACTATTAAGTTGTAATTGGAATGACGGCCGTTACCAAAGTTCCTAGAATAACTTTCTCAGTCATAAATGATGCTAACGACAATCACTATGCTGTGATGGCATACTACACTTACGTACCAAGTTTGATTGAAATCGGTCAATACCTAAAGTTTGACTATTCAGGGGCCACGGCGGCCATGTTGGATGCGAATTGACCAACACAAAGATGTTTTGCATATCTATGCATGCTCGTTTTTACGCATGCAAAGTTTCATTGTATTACTATATTTAGTTACTGATAGAGACGAAGATACGGGGTAAAAAGAATAAGTCAACATTATTTGTTTAGGGGACTTAATTATCCATTTCTGTTTTGAGAACAAGAAAGGCGTAATTTTCTGGGCAGGTGGACCTGTGGAATGGCAAGTATATAGCATTTTAGTACAACGTAATCGGTCAGATAGGAATGATCTAAATTACCAGTCAATACAAACTGAAAACATTATAAATCAGCCGTAATTAAGCATTAATCTGCTTTCAAATGTGGTTTACTGCTATACGAGAAAATAAAATGTTCAACGTGTATGTTTTTCAACTTTGCTACAATATGGTGACATGGATGAAAACAAGATAATCACAAATCACAAAACCCTCTTTTGACCTCTCAATTGATGAAACTAGGAACAAACAGCATCAGCAAAACCATCAGTAAAAATCAGAATCGATACAACTAATGTCAAGAAAAACCCTAGAAAATACATTTGGACGCTTGAAAAAAGACGGAGAATAAGACAAGAGAAACTCGCGTATTGAAATACATGATATTGTAGTAGAATAGTTTGCCATATCAGTTGATATGTTTCCAAGTCCCACGACGTGGACGTGGTTCTACTTGGGACACGAATTTGGAATTAATAAATATTTGTGCTGTGACTGGGTTGTTTTGTTCTGTAAAGGTGTATCTATACAATAAACTAAAATCAAAATAAATAAATCATTTTTTTTGCCAATGAAATACCAAACTCTATCAATTTGATAAAACTGATATATCTCACTAAGTGAATGAAGATATCACTTTTGGTATTTACCAATCAGAACGACACCTTATATTTGTTAAATTCAAAGATGTAGATTTCTGTCAAGACACAGATGAAGTAGTTTGAAGAATTTAGCCACACTCATTAAAGATATTAACTTACTTATACAATCGATATCATTTATGAAAGCAACTCTTACTAAATAATAGAAGAAAACGAAAGAATTATGTTGTATAACCCATTTAGAATGGCACACATCCTTGTTGCAAGGGAAATCCTAAGAGTATTGCGACAAAGATTACGCTACCATATCAATTACTGTTTTGCTGCAGTAACATTTAGGTCGGTGGCAATTGTTTTAAAATTTAACTAACAGAAAAAATGGTTCCTCCTTTTAAAACCATTTATATTTTACTCGTTTGGCAGAAATCATATCAATATTTACACTGTAATATGCACTCGTGAAAAACATTAGAAATCTTGCGTACTCGTGAAAAATAGATATGTTGAATATGGTATTTATTCCTTTCGAATTCATAATGAAGAATAATCAGTGTATAAACAATCCAATCAAAACAGGACATTTTTTTATTAAATGTCCGAAAGATGAATTTGGTTTCACTTTCAAATATGTAGTTTGTTTACGTAAGCCAAACAAAGTCAGTGCTTTAGCTGAAACCACGAGTGGCAGCATGCAGTGACGACATTTAAGTTGTGACAAAAGAACATGATAGGTGTTGGTTGTCAGGAGTTGTTCGAGACATCTTTTCTGAAACTAACTAGATTACTAAAATAAACATAGATAAAAGAGGGAAAGTGGGAGCTCTCCCGTAGAAGAGCATAATAAATGATTTGTATATTTGATTTAAAGTCAAATATCGATGATTCTAAGGTAGACTGAAGCTGTTCATCGTAAGAGTCAGTCTAAGTAATTTAGCTTGATTTTAAGAGTCAGTCAAAGTTATTTAACATCTTGCATATTTCGTAGACACAAACACTGATTGAGTCATACCGTAACATATACATAACACATGCTATTTTTTATTTTACAAGTGAATAAATTATACAGTGTGCCACTTGCTAAAAGAGGTCTGTTTTGTTTTATCCGCCTTACTTGTTGCAGCAGTTTTGGTTTGTGTTCATAATAAAACATCATCAACACGGCGTCAAATCATGTCATAAAATGAAACCGAAAAGACATTAAAGGTATTTCCAACAAAAATATCAATTATAATATTTCAAAAAATCAATGATATTAAAACACCAGCATTAACCATGTTTATATTATTATTTGTACAAAATGTGTATTTACAACATGTATTCAAATACTTAAAATTCGTCTATCCAAATTAACTGATTATGCCATTATAACAGCAAGTTTCACAACGCGTACCGATTTATAACTAGTTACAGACAGAAACTGTAATTTTATTGAACATCATTACCTGTCTAACCTCGCGATCGGTGACAGTTACAAAATTTGAAATCCAATCCGGTGTTTCAGGATGGAACAGTAATTGAGACTACATATCCATATCAAGACAATTTCAGTTACATCAAAGTATTAATTACAATGGGGTTTTTTTTGTTTTTTTTTAACTAACATCTCTATACATTTACTTAGACAAATCGTCAAATATGTAATATGCACTTTTTTCTATAGCAATTACCAAACAGTTTTCCCCCATCTTATCTCAATCATTCTTTTTGTGCCCTGACGGAAGCACGCAGAGGGTTTAATTCTTAATGTGGGAAGAAACAGGAGTATCCGGAGAAAACCCGCGTGGTTGGTCAGGTGACCGTGATTGAATCCGCCACCCGATCCATCATATACGTAACGCACAAGAAAAAATATCTACTTTAGCTTTGACTGGAAGAAAATGCCGTCATTGATGCAAAAAATATATTGTTAATACAGTTTTGGCAATCATCAATGATATAAAAAAAATCTACATACGGTAGACTGGGGCAAGTTTGGCCATCCCTGATATTTATTTATTTTGAGCTAACATTTACAAGATTCAGGTTCTTAGAAGTTTAGTTGGCTGGGCATTCAACGACGATAAAATGTCGAGGAAAACTCTAATGTAAAATGGCTTAACAGGAGAAAATTACTTTTGAGAGGGTAGAAAGAAAATCATGATCTCGCTTCTAGTTATGCGAACTTTTTGAAACGGAATTGCTACAGTTTTACAGTCAAACGTGTAAGACACTGACAGCTTCAAATGATAATACATAAAAGCCAAGCCAATCACTCACTCCCATATTGCTGTAAGATAAGAATTTATTGAAACATCAATTTGGGCCTGAACAGGTTCGACTAATAATACCGTAGCAAGGTCGGCCCGTGTAGTTAACACATACCTTGTGTTCCTTTATCGGGTTCGTACCAGTTGAACCGATTCGGTACGGTATCAAATAATGGAACGCCATTAAATCGCACGTGAGTTTCCAAGATGCCTGCCGTCACTAATAAAATGCGCTTCAGTTATGAAAAGCGACGATTTTTCCCATTGGTTAGGTAAAACGATTAAAAAAATGCGTATTTTTAAATAATAAATAAATAGTCGGTATTTTGTGTCACATCCACTTTGCCCGGCATTTAGCACTACGCAAATCAACCAATCGCTGTCCCGGTAATCGATAGAAGTGAGTGGAGCAGACATTTTAACGTTGTTGTAGGATGAAGGATGCTGATTTTCATTCCGATCCGTACATTTCTATGACTTCATCGTTGTCATGAAGAGACCGAAATACCTGAGTAAATCTACAAGGGGAAAATACTCATTCAGTTTGACTGATTGTAATCCTTGCTAGCTGTACTCGGACTGCATCAACAACAGGGTTCGTTACAAATGTCTGAAATACATAATATACTGATATGGGTCACAGTGTGTGTTTATGTGTGCTGTGATCCATATCAGAATTGCATATATAGGTATTTCAGACATTTGTAACGACCCCCCGCCCCCCATGATCAATCCAAAGCCCTACTAATTACAATTCAGAATGGGGAAATTTAATGTGAATGTGTGCTTTTCACTTGACTCTAAACATTGTTAAAAGCAAAAGGATTTACACAATTTATAATTATTATCAGACTAGATCTTTACATCTATTTTTAGTTGTCAAGTGCCTGTGATTGAGCATATGATTGTTAACTTTAGTATGCACACCTACGCCACACTGTTTTGTCTTCTCTCCCCCAAGTTCAATTTTTTCAGCTTAATTCCAATCCCAATTCTTCAAGGAAAGTGTAAGGGGGTTGTCTTTTTGTGTATCCCTATAGATTGATATGGAATAGGCCTACTCCAACTTAATCATGAAAAATCCATGCAGTAGGATTATCAAATAAGCATTGAGCCAGGATGTGTTTCTTACTATAAATTATAAGACAGCAGTTTTAATGGCGCTTTTCTGGTAAAGGCCTTGTTAGGGCACAATAAAAAAGATAATTGAAATCTTAAGCATTTCAATGGACTAGATTGTCAAAGCAGGTCCAGATGTATTATTATATTACAAAGGTAGTAGAGAAGTTTTGACAGTAAAAACAACTTTTTTTTCAATTTTAATTGACATTTTGCACAGAAATGATATATCATCAATAACAGCATGTTTTTTGATAAATACTACATGGACTGGACAAAGAAATATCAATATGTATAGATGATTATCTAATAATGACTTTAAATTTGGGGATAACTGTGGATACACTGAAGAATATGATTACAGGACTTCATCTACTAAATATCATATGTATTAATCCTACTTGTCTTAATCCTAAATAATTATAAATCCTTAACAATCATATCCTTAAGAGATTTGTTACTACACTGAATTATTGTAGTTAAGGTTTGATGACCATATAATATCTTATCTAAACACTTATCTTGAGAAAATTATGACAGGCCTTACTGTACAATGCATTTGATTTCTTACCTCGTAAGTAGAATGTCTGTTAAATCCCACACACATACTGTGTATCCAATATCATAGAATCACATCTCTTTTACAGAACACAGAATGATGCATAAGGATAATGTCACTAATTAGAGCACATTGTGTATACCTTCTTTTGAATATTTCGTCCACACTGTCATATAAGTCAATTGGCTTCCTCACACCATCACAAACCTCAAAAACTCGTCCATTGAAATACCATGCATTCTCAATCCGACTGTCACTTTTTAGCCTGTTAATTAAACTAGCAATATCTCTCGTCACATCATCCACCAGCTTCAGTGTCCCTCGTAACTCTTTTCTTGACTTGATCACTTGGTTCCTGAAATCTTTCCGTACAAACTTCACCACTAATGGCCGTGCTCCCGTATTGTCCCTTCCAGGAATCCTGTGGACAGCCAAAAGGTCATCATGGCTGATGGTCCCACCATTTTTTTTTTTTTGCCCCCTCACATAAATATCTCACTATGTCCTTTCTGTTCTCCTCCTCTTCATCCTCGATTTTAGCAACGTCCATCACCTTGATGTTGTTTCTCCTACTGTACTGTTCAATATAGTTTCCCTTCCGTATCCCATTCACAGCCATCCTTCTCACCTCCACCATTTCTTGCTTAGTTTCTTTCTTTGTTTTCACCATTCTTCAATTCATCTTTTTCCTTCTGTTTATCCTGCAGGGATTCCTGTAGCCTGTGGTTGTGGACATTCAGATTATCCATCTCCTGCCTCATCTGTGCTGTCCGCTCAAATATTTGTCTGTCAAAATCCTTTTCCAGGTTTTTCCTCATTTTATTCGCAATCTTGCTTACTATCTCTTCTATATCTGCTGATTTCACCAGTCCAGACGACAGTGCTGCTAAATCCTCCTTTGTTGCCACTTTACCCAGCTGTACTTTAATATTTGCAATATCCTCCTTAATGTCCTCATCTATAGGAACACTCTGTCTGGTTGCAGAGGCTGGTCCTCTAGTTCTACTATGAACACTAGACATACCGGTAGTTACACAATAAAACTTGGCACAGGTAAATATAACCAGTCCAGGTACAATGTACACAGGTGAAGTCCATGTACAGGGGACAATGATGAGTAGATTTTCTCTCAAATGCAAGAAATCTAAATTGTTTTCAAAAATTCACATCCACCTTCAGATAAAAAGGCATCATACACATGCTTGACCAAAATTACTATTGAAATCTGCCAAAAACCAGCATAAATCCACAAAAGTGTCAGAGTAGCATAAGTGTGTGTTCTCTACTCATTGACCATAACTCAAATCATATTTGACAAACTTACAAAAAACATTTAAAAAATCTTCATGGTAAGTTAGGTTGGACAATCTGATCTTAATCCTGACATGATTTATGTATATCAAAAGGTTGGGTAAAAACTTTTTTTAATTTTTAATAGTCAATCTTTGAAACCCAAAGGTTCTCCTTTTTGTACACATTTCTTTCTGCATCATTTGGTTTAAATGAATCAACTTTAAACCTGGGTTGATAAACGTTTTGTTTTGGGGCTTTCTTTCTTCAAATAGACAAAAAAGAGATTTTATAGGTACCACTTTAAAATCACTGATAACAAAGACTGTAAGGTCACAGCAGCAATCACTGGATTTAATACGCTGAATATTATGTCCTCGTTATCGAGAAAGACCATTAGGTCTTTTATAAGGTCCGCAATCTTACATATGATTAGCAAAACATGAAGGTCAAACTCAATGGAGAGCATGTCACAAACCCTTACACTAATACACTTGTAATCAGATAACATTGTTTGTCAAAACGAGATAATTTCTTTAATAGCATAACAGGTCCTGATCTGTTTTTTCGAAAAATGTTTTGTCTGCTTCAAACGATATATTAACTTATCATTACTACTTTTTAAATATTTCAATTTAATTTTTGTTGTTGACTTTTTTTATTTGACGTCATTCCCTTAACATGTTTCCTCCACCATTTATTGGTCCTTGTGACTACATCTTGGTGGATGGGCCATTAAGAGTTAAGTGATAATAATTATGGTTTAATCGAGAAGTATGTACATTGTTACAAATCTTCTGGTACGAAGCTTGTTTATTCGTATCCAAATCCCAATTCGTAATATGTAGAACTATGTACATTGTTAACTAATTTAAAAACATTCAAGCATTCAGTCCTCCGTAGTATATGTTTAATTATCAGTGATGAATCCCATCACGGTGTTATGCAGCTGTGCTAAAAAAATAAAAATAGGAGGCATTAAATCGGTGGCTCGTATAATACAGCAAACGATTACCCTCCAATATCATGTCTGTAATATGTGCGTGTATGTGTGTGAGTACGTGTGTGTCATCTTTACTTCAATAATACTTTATCACATAATGTACTGTGTTATCCAGTGAATATACCCATGTCATATTTTTTTGCATATTTACCCATGTAATATGACCTATCAGCCTGGAGATTGGTTGTAAGTTTCAATTGTTTCTATTGTGACGTCACGCCAACGACAAGTACATGACGTCACAGACTTACGCACTGGAGTCAAATTGGCGTCTTTTTACATTTCAAGGTTGCATGAAACTTTTCGTTTTATACGAATAAATGCCTCAAATCTTGATTACGAAATAAAAAAGACTTATACTCGTTTTCATTTCATATATGTGAAGCTTATTTTCACATACATCTGTATACATCTCTTTATCATTCCTCCGCTAATCCACTTGGTGGTAGGGCACTTCTAGCGTATCCGCATGTACCTCTTCCCTTTTGTGAATGTTTGTCTCGGGTTTAATACTTAGGTTTGTGTTTGACATCATTTTGAGTTCCCAGCCCTGATACTGCAATAACATGTTGTCCCCTTGCTAGAGCCGAGGCGACTAGGCATAGTTATATGGTAACTAGTATCACCCTCATCTTATTTTTGTAACATTTGAGGTTTGTTATAGATAATGGCTTTGTATCTCCTGTTTTCAAAACTATTACAAATTGGTAACAAAACTTCTGTTAAATGTCCTCGCAACAGCTAGGGTCATTTGCGCATGGGTTTTTAGGGAGTCGCCATAGAAACATGAGTAGAAACAAATAGGTCCGAAGTGCTTCATTGGGAACAGCATATCAGTTTTGTCCCTTTAATTTCTCGATCTATGAAAACATAGACGAAACCTATTCTACAGGAAACCCATTTGTTGCCTATTATGATGGACATGCAAGTAAGTCACGGCAGATTCAAATTGACAAATTAATTTACACAACTTTGTCAAACGCTATACAAATTAACATTTCCATCATGTTAAGACATCATTTTTCGATTTTCTCGAAGTGTTACTTTTATAGTTTTTATTCTACAATGGCCTCTATCATTGTTACCAAATAACGAATTAATTACCTGATATCAAAGTTTTTCTTTCTTCACAAACAATGTACGTATGAAACGTGTCGCAACGTTTCAAGACCGACTGGTCTCATTGTCAAGCTATGACTGAGTGAGCGATTTGTATTTTACCTGTACAACAATGTGACGAAATTGTATATTTTCATGTCACTCGACCCGAAAGGTTTTGCCTATCGATAGAGAGCGTATACACACTACATCAGTTATATTATGTATTTGTTATTTACATTCGTTTTGGTCTATAGCACCAATTTGCCTGGATTTTCACAGTTACGTAAGTGCCCCGGGTGGGAAAACTACAGACCAGGTCCAGGTGTGTTTACCTCGGACCGTGTCGATATGTGTTATTTCACATGTGTCGATTTGGGTTGATTAAAAAAGACGGAAAACATAATTTCTAAATCTAAGAAAATGGTGATAAAAAGATCAGCTTACATATGTAGCTAGAATATAGAAATATACTTAAAATAAAGTTTATATGAATAACACGAAATTGTATATATTGTTAAGCTATTTCCCAATTTACACCAACCACGACTGTCATCGCAAAACGTTCGTCCATCGTCCGCACAGTTGTGGGCAAGCAATTATCGTCCATATTTGTATCGTTCGCACATCGTGCACACATTGTGCACACACCGTGCGCACATCATCCGCATACCGCACATCGTGTAACGCGTTGCAATCCCACAACTGTATAAATATACATAGAATACGGGGCAGCAACATCAGTCCCTCAGTCTTTAGCTACATGTATAACCAACCCTCATTTAAGAAGTGGACACAATCTTCCGATTCTATTGCCCATTTATGAAACAGGTGCAGTAATCTTATCTGGGAAAGTGTTATTTAAGTCCTTGAGGGTCAAGGTAAAAGGTCAAAGTGACCTCATTTTAGATTGTGACCCACTGCGTTTCTGTTATGTGCCTTTATGCAAAGATGTATGTCCATTCTGGATAACATTATTTGATTACCTGTGGTCAAAGGTGAAATTGAGGTCACAGCGACTTTATTTAAGGATGTGACGCATCGCCTTCCCATGATTTGCTTATATAAAGGCAGTGCCAATTCTTGATTCAACTGGTTCTACCCTTTCACAGTCGAAATATTATGTGATTTACATATACATGCACATTGTAAATACCAAAGTCTGAAACATCTATAGATTTTCACTTTTATTTAAAAAGACAATAAACATTATTATTCTTAAATTAAATGTCGATACTTCGTTTCACTTGAGGAAAATGTTATTGTATAATTGATTCAATATAATGTTCTCAAAGACCCAAGGAATTTAATGCCGATGACATCCATGAAGAATATATGTTTAAGTAACGCAGCCGATTAACTTCATATCGAGTATTTTCTCATTTCGTTTAAGATCTTATAAGCATCTCTATTAGTCTTGATATTTATTTCCCTTTATCCAATTGGTGGTCGATATTCTCCAGCTTTTGTATATAATCTTCTTCCACTTTGAGAACGTTTGTCTCGGTTATGATGCTCAGGGTCATGTTTGACGTCATTTTCAGTTTCAAGACCAGAGACTTCATATCCAGGTGGAGGACTCCTTGCTAGAGCCGAGACGACTAGGCATAGTGCTATGGTAACTATTATCACCCTCATCTCGTTTCTGTAATAAGATGTTTATTATTAGTTCATTATATCGTGGTAATACAGTATATAACGAATATTGTATTGACGGAATATCGCTCAGTTGGTTGTAAAAACTTGTGCCCAACCTTAATCATCCCAACCCCGGCCCTCACACCTCCAACCACCTGCACGCTGCATTCTTTCTATAAATAAACTACGTTTGATTTAATGAATTTAGCATATAATGTGTCACCAATATTTCCGGCATTAACTAACAAAATGTTATGAAAGGTGACCCATGACTTTGTATCTTTAGATTATTTTACGTCAAAAAGATGTTTGAAGATACTGGTGGATTATAAATTCTTAATTTTAGCTGTAACGTCAATTTTAAACACACACACACACACACACACACACACACACACACACACACACACACACACAAATGAATTCAAAGTGATTTCCGTTAAAAATGATATATATAAATTATGATATTTGCTAATAAAACAAAGCTGCTATGCAAGTCTGCTTTCCTAACTCATGATTAAAACAAACCTTACCTGATGAAAGAACGCTGTCTTGTCTAAATCACCGTTGGGGGCGCTACTGGTCTGTTGGGACCATCTGTCATACTGTGTCTGTGCGACGATGTGTCGTGACTCGTCACCCGACTCTCCTGGCTTTTATATCATACATGATATCAGGTCATGACATTGAGAGTATTACGTTACAAGTCACATGGGTATGTTAGAATAACCACACGTCGTTTTTAGCTTTGTCCTGCTTTAAAAGGTTTGAAGAGAAATTGCACGAGAGGTTATATAGTGCTCTTCTGTATCCTGTCCACGTCAATGATGAATTGCAGGTCAGTTCTGATACTTTTGTGATATGTTATACTATAGTACCATAATAAATGTAACCGGAATACATTGTCAATATTCTGATTCGCATTGATCGTCATCGCACAAAGCACCAAAATTACCTTGCGCGCATCGTGCAAACATCGGGCGCACACAATCCTTACATCGTCCGCACAACTGTGCGAATTAACAACCGATCGCCACGTTGTGCGATAGAATGCGCACATATGTGCGATATGGTAAGATCGGTTGATTGATATTTCGGAATGATAAAAATCCGAAAGGCTAGAGTAAAATGAGTTATATCTGTGACTGAATAAAATATAAGAAGTCATTCTCCCTTTGCTTTTCTTATCACATTTGAAATTAAGATACCGGTATTTTGAACCAAGTGTATGCCAGGCTCAGACTACAATTTGCAATGTGTGAACAATTATTATGATTTTTTTTTATTCCAAGATATGTACTAGTAAAATAAAAAGGTCCTTAATTTTCCATTAATATCAATTATGATTCTGCAATATAATTGTCAAAGTAAGATTGCATACATATATTGGCACATGCAATTCAAATCTGTACATAAGGTTATATCACGGTTCCCCCAGTTGAATCTCTACATTTACTTGTAGTTGACAGAGGAAACGCCTTAAATTCCCAAAATAATAACCTTCATACAATATATTTCAATTTTAGATATCTTATATACCAGTATTTAGTGATCAAAATGGTGAAATGATAGCATGTTCTTTAATATTAATTTTTTTGATGTTGAAATATTTCAAAATTATAATATATGTATATCCTAAATCTTTAAGGTAAGATTTCTCAAAAATATTTACAGTGTAGGAAATCTACTAACATGGATGTTAATGAAGTAATAGCCTGCCTAGAAGCTATTACTGTACATACAATATGACACAGTTAATTTTAGGCTTGCATTGCCATACAATGTGATTTCCTGAGATGCTGACCTGAGACTCCCAAGTTTGGGTGAGCCTTAAAAGCGTCTTCAACCGACAACAAGCGTCTTCAAGTGACAACAAGCGTCGCCAGACCAAATCTTTAAAAGTACCGAATAAGTAAGTGACATCAGAAGATATGTTGTTAATATGACTATAATACACCTCTATACCAAATTTCAATTTTGTGTTTGAAAAATTAACCGAGTTATGATGAATTGAATTGAACGATCGGCGGCGGGGCACGTGTGTGTACTTACCTGTACAGTTAAGAAAGCATCACCACATAATATCTTTAAAAATACTTACCTAAGTAAGCGACACAAGAGAACATGTTATTCATGAGACTGTTATTGGTATATATTCCAAATTTCAGCTAGATGTTTGAAAAAATGACCGAGTTCTGATGAATTGAAATTTTACGATCGTCGGCGTGGCACACGTGTGTGAGTGAAGTGTCTTCAGATATTACCTCTACAATTAACCTATAAAGTAAGCGACGTCAGAAGATCTTATTGTACAGGGGCTCGGTTTCAGGATACTTTCGGTCAGTGATAAACCTCTACACACCAGTAAATACCAGCAACACTTTTTTTTATCGAATCCGGTGTTTATTGAGTGTATAGAAAAACCCTCGGTACCCTCAATTTTTATAAGGTGTTAGAATGTGTATAAACACCGGATAAAAAGTGTTGCTGTTATTTACTGGTGTGTATAGGTTTATTACTAAACGAAATTATCCCGAAACCGAGCCCCTGTGTGTTATTCATGTGACTATGATACACCTATTTGTACCAAACCTCAGTTAGATATTTGAAAACTTGACCGAGTTATGATTAATTGAATTTTTACGACCGGTGGCGTGGCACATGTGTGTAAAGAAATCTACTGATCATGAAGCGTCATCAAACTATATCTCTAAAATTAATCTAAAAAGTAATCGCCATCTGAGGAAGTATTGCGTCAATAGTCTAATGTAGGTGTGTGTGACCAGGTATATCAATGGTCTATGATAAGTGTTTGTAAACAGGTATCTCAGTGAACTATATTCTTTTGTGATCAGTTAGTCCGGACTAGTGATCAGGTATCTCAGTTGTCCATAGGTAGTGCGTCTGTTACTGTTCGTGACTAGGTACATGCAACTCAGGTAACTATAATTAGTCATTGTGACCAGGTATATCAGTGGTCTATAGTATTTTTTTGTTTAAAGGTATCTCACTGAACTATATCTTTTTGTTATCAGGTATTAAATATTCTCGCGGTTCGACAGTATAGAGAGAATTATTTGTCTTCTCTGGCACGGAGATATCGTGCAGGCGGTTTGCCACGTGGGAACACGGGTGTGTACGTAGCGTGTATACGCTGTAGTGGTCATTCTCTAGCTGTCTATCGTATAGTGCGGTCACGGCTAAAAATTCAATTTCGGCCTATATAATATTTGCCGTTTTTATAGCATGTGTTACAGAGTACGGAACGCGGAGCGTTAAGCTTTAATCAGGGCAGGGAGGCTATGCGCGGATAATAGTATTTTTTTGTTTTTGTTTGTGGTAACATGTGTACGTTTATAGGGAATGTGCGGGTTTTTTGTAAGGACCGGGAGAGCATCCGGTGAGGTAGCCATATTCTTGTTTTTTTGACAGCGGTCCCTCTGTTGCCCTTGAGAATGTATTGCACTGGCTGTGGGATGCAGGTTTCCGGGGATATCTCCGGTTGTTCCTGAGCGCGCGGTACATTCGAGGATAGGGGTTTAGTATGAGGCGTCTGTGTACGCCAATGGGTGCGCGGAGTGCGCGAGTTAGGGGCGTTTGTATCACGCCCGCGAGAGTGGGGTGAGGAGCCTTTGCACAGGCTCATTCATATGCATATGAAACAACCAGAAATCAATTAAACGCCGACTGCACTAAGCACGACAGGCTAGTCCGGCAAATGAGTATTTGCGTGTTGTGTTATTTATTTCGGATTGGAGGTGAAGAGAAGACTATCAGTTGTCCATAGGTAGTGCGTCTATTACTGTTCGTGACTAGGTACATGTAACTCAGTGAACTATAATTAGTGATTGTGACCAGGTATCTCAGTGGTTTATAGTATAATTAGAGTTTGTGACCAGATATGTCAATGATCTATATGTAGAGTTTGTGACCAGGTATATCAATGGTCTATAGCTGTGTTTACATTCGGTTGAAAATTGACTAAAACGTTACGTGTTATCAGTAAATCAATTTTTCATTTTCATATTTTAGAACTGATTATTTAACACGTTTCGAAAAGTGAAACATGTATATGAAAATTAGTCAAAGTCATGGACCCAGGTCTAGTCTAATTACTTGGTGAAATGACGAATCATATCTACATGGAGCTTATTTCTCCAGATCTCGTGAGTTACTTCCCCTTGACACCTTTCGACTCATAGGTCAGACCACGGAATTAGATTGCTATTTAAGTCCGTGCTAGAATTGACAATTTTCAGCCAGTAAACTTGCTTAACTATTCTGATACCCAATGATTTCATCAGAAAGAACAGCTAAAAAGACGATTGACACTCTAAAGTGTTTTTTTTTTTTACCTATGGGGGTATCTTTTATAATTATTCATGTTTTGTAATATTTGATTTTGACCACACGGCTTCTCCCCCATAATTTTTTTTTCAAAAGGTTGGCAAGTATGCATTTATCAATTATTACCATGCATCATTTGTTTACAAAAAATAAGTGCATTTAACGCCTTCATTAATTACAGATACAATTAAAGGGTAGAACAAATATTGAAAATAATAACGTAAATGGTAAAAGACATTGTACGAGTAAAGAGGACTTAATGGAATGCTTGATGTTTGTCATTTTTTGTAAGTTTCGTTGTTTTTAAATAAATATAAGAGACAAAACTGATGAAATAACTTGTTAAAAGAAACTTTGTTCATTACGTCTAAACACATTTTTTGCATTTAAAATGCATGGCAATGTATTTTCCTTAACACATTGTTAACTTCCAGCAATTGGCCTGCCGCCTTATCATTTATAAATGAATCCCGAATCCCCCTCGACTTCTCACCTATGTCTGAAATATACGGTATGCTATGCTGATATATGGGTCACCGCATTATGTGTGCTGTGACCCATATCAGTATAGCATATGTGTATTTCAGACATTTGTAACGAACCCAGGTGTGATTGAACCTATAACTAATATTAATACCCGGCCTCCTCTAACCCGGACGACGCAATATATAAAAACAATCTGTCGTCGTCAGAAAGCTACGTTATCGCAGCTAGATTGAACCACAGGGGTTCGTTACTGCTGTGTATGTTTATGTGTGTTGTGACCCATATCAGTATAGCATATGTGTATTTAAGACATCGCACCAGGGTGTGGAGGGGAAGTCCAGGGGGGACCCAGGAATTAATTTTGGGTGTTACCCAAAATTTTAAACTCAGAAAAAAGACAATTTTTTGCACTTATCTAGAATTAATAAATTATAATTGTCATGTCGGTTGTACAAGTTTGCTACATTCTGGCACCAACAAATATATAGAATTTCAGTGTTTCTGAGATTGGGACAATTATGGTTTCCCCGCCGAGCGAAGCAAGACGAAACTTTTTTTTCTGAAGATGTAATACTAAACTATTTCAAGCACTGCCGAGCGTAGAAAGCAAGAATTTATCGGACATTATTTCCTTTGTCAAACAGATCGAGTGAGGCGTAGAATAGTTTTCTGAGTTTGCGATATTATTCCAGGTTATATCTTATAACGTAGAGTACATGTATTTATATTTTATGATGGCCGAGCGGAGCGAGTGTTAACAAATTCTGTAAAAAAAAAATTGGTAAAAATGTAGGTTTTTGGTTAAAATGTTGATGTTTGTGTCATGTGCATGTAGTTTAGACGAGCATTTTGGCAATTAAATATTGATTTATTTTGTCATAAATGTGAGTTATGTTTTAATTTTATCGTGAATTTGTACGCATACATATGTAAAAGTAATGAAAAGGATATACATGCTAGGTGTTTATGCTAACATTGGTTATTATTCACCTGAAAAAAAGTTATGCTAAGGAGGGTGCTTCGTTGTCTTTGAAATTTTCGAAATTTATGTTTTTTAATTGGTATAAAAAATCACTCCTCGTGATCATGTGTACATGAAACCACATGTGAAAATACAGGTTTATCTATCATGAAATGGATTCTACCTACCGGTTAGCTTTGACCACTGACTTGATTGGAGACCCTACTAATAGAGGATTAATCCCCTATTGTTTAAAGTATAAGTAGTGGACTCCTTGTTTGGGCAACACCCTTAGGCATATATAGATATTCAAACTGCTGGCAAAGAAATGCCATATAAAATCATAGTTCAAAGGATGGTTGATGTCAAAAGGAAATCCCATATGAAATAGAGGGAAATCTTCGTCCAGATTATTTTTGGACACAGACAGAAATAAGGTGTTGCCCGGGCAACTAGGGCAAACCCCCGGGTCCGCCACTGGAATCATGTTGTGACCAGAAACATATAAAGCCAATAGTATATACGTCTCTGTTGTGACACAGACACGAATTCGAACTGACAAAGTAGCTAGGCTACGCATACTTACTTTGAACCCACACATGCGCATACATACATGTATTGCTGGCGGCTCATCAGCATTGTCGTTGATAAACATGCACAGGCCTAGTTTTCGTGAAGCCGACGGTTTCTTATTGAAAGAGTGACGAACACAATTTGAATTCAAATTATTGGTAGACCTTGGAGTAAAACATGAAACTTGTCTGTGATGAGGTCAAAACCGGTAAAATTCGCTCTAAAGTCTTGTTGATCATATCCTCTCACGTTCGGTATTGCAGGCTTCCCGGTGAAGTTTTCTGTTCTGGTCTTTTTTAACCAATCATAATGTGGCAAATTTTGAAGCCCGCGATTTTCAAACCGCATTTTTTTTTTATTGCGAAACCTGATTCGTCAAAAACGTCGATAACTTTAATTTAAACCTGTTTTAGGGAAGAAACACTTCAAACCATAACGAATACGTTTGCAGAGTTCACGTAAATAAGATACGATTTGAAACATATTTTTTATTCGCACAGATATGTTTAAAACGGCGATTGTTAATTAGCTTCTGATCTATTAATAACCAATAAGAGCGTCACAAATTTTAAAGTCCGTTCTGCACGATGTAAAGAAAAAAGATCGCATAGTATTGTAGTTCCGTTTTGTGTTGCTATATATAGCTTTTTGCTTGAACTATATATACCACGCGTACGATACAAAAAGCGCTCGCTGCGCTCGCTATTTTACATCAATCACAATATCTGTCGAACAACCGTGCGTAATCGCACATTGTGCGCACGCTATTATCGCACAGTTTTTCATTGTGCCCACATCTTACATCGTGTAACCTTGTGCGATCACACAACCGTTTTCAGATTATTTATAAAATATACAATTGTAATTGAAACGACATTTTTGGTGATTCAGTAGGACCTTTCAAGACAAAAACACCTCATTTTTATTTCACGTTCTTTATGTAGTTTGTAACGAAACAATTTCTCATCCGGTACAATCAATCAGACACTTCAGCGTTAACACAAAGACAACATACACTTCAGCGTTAACACACAGACAACGTACACTTCAGCGTTAAAACACAGACAACGTACACTTCAGCGTTAACACACAGACAACGTACACTTCAGCGTTAACACACAGACAACGAACACTTTAGCGTTAACACACAGACAACGTACACTTTAGCGTTAACACACAGACAACGTACACTTCAGCGTTAACACACAGACAACGTACACTTCAGCGTCAAAAATAGACAGCATACCCTTTGTCAACAAAGACATCTTACACTTCAGCGTCAACAAAGACAACATACACTTCAGCGTCAACAAAGACATCATACACTTCAGCGTCAACAAACAAAAGACAAAATGTAACACAGCGTCAACACTCATGGTATAGTTATCCACAAAATCTACACAAAGATAAACAATGTACCACATGATCAACAAACAAGGACAAACTGCTCCACACCGTCAATACAAGGTCAACAAACAATGACAAACTGTTCCACACCGTCAATACAAGGGCAACAAACAAGGACAAACTGTTCCACACCGTAAATACAAGGTCAACAAACAATGACAAACTGTTCCACACCGTCAATACAAGGTAAACGTCCACTGAGATGTCCATTAACAAACAAGGACTAACTGTTCCACACCGGCAATACAAGGTCAACAAACAATGACAAACTGTTCCACCCCGTCAATACAAGGTCAACAAACAAGGACAAATTGCTCCCCACCGTCAATACAAGGTCAACAAACAAGGACTAACTGTTCCACACCGGCAATACAAGGTCAACAAACAATGACAAACTGTTCCACACCGTCAATACAAGATCAACAAACAAGGACAAACTGTTCCACACCGTAAATACAAGGTCAACAAACAATGACAAACTGCTCCACACCGTCAATACAAGGGCAACAAACAAGGACAAACTGTTCCACACCGTCAATACAAGGTCAACGTCCACTGAGCTGTCCATTAACAAACAAGGACTAACTGTTCCACACCGTTAATACAAGGTCAACATCCACTGAGCTGTCCATTAACAAACACAAAACTACGACAGCGTCAACACACATGGCCAAACACGTCGCCAGATGTGTGACAGGTGACGTTGTCCCAAGGGATATAAAGAACACACATAGTTATTCAAGGGGAAAATGTGATAGAAATATATTACATATTATGTTTTATCCATTATACATATTGTCACCTATGTCACTTATACAGGGAATCCCTGGATTGGAATGCTTGTTCAGCAACAAACATAGTATATATTTAGAACATGTTCTGTCTGAAACGTATTTCCACCACAAACATAAATGTATATATCAATTAGCATGATATTTTATTAGTGTATTTCAAGCTGAACGCAGGAAATAATTTCATGTAATCTCAGTAAGTATATTTCATGGACAACAAATGTCGGAATGCAGTAAGACGAGATTCAATTACAGTTATCTGTACTCGAAATCATAGGAGGTAACATTGTTCTTAAGAACAAAATTTGATCGACAAAAGTTTTAAGACATGCCTCCTCATTCAAGTGTGTACATTTCAGATTATATTTACATCTCACATGTAAACCGCGCTCTATCTCCAAAAGCTAATATTTCGCTGCTTTGTATTCTAGCTTTCTTTGATTTTTATGGTGTTGACGACACATCTTTGTTAATATTTATAATAATGTACGAAAACAACACTAACATGTTATCCCTTAATACTGGTTTTATTACAAAATTATCCGATTTCGGTCGCATCTATAGATAATTGATAGGTCTAAGCCAGGGAAATATGGAGTTCCTTAAAAGGTTAAGTAAATGTCCGACTATTCGGTTATTGAGTTTGGTAACCGGTTCGTGGTCTTCCGACCGGTTAACCGGCTAATCGTTGACAAATAATTAAAAGGTTCCCAAGGTTCCATTGTTCATTTTGATTATTTTTAATACACAATTCCTAGTTCAACCCCGTGAATTTAACAACTGTCAAATGTATTGCAACATTTAATTGTATGGAGCTTTTCTTCAGAAAAGGACTTAAACATATCTTTCATGATTGTGACAATAGTAAATATGCCTTTTAACTGCCTTTGTTAAAAGTTTTCAAAACCTCATATTGAATTTGTTCTACCTGAAATAGCATTCGATACAAGATGCAAATTAGGGCTTGCATAAGCATAACGTAAGCAAGTTACGGTAGATTTTTTTCTTTTTTTTTTTTTTTATTAATTCCAGACAAATCATATACATGAGGAACGACGGTAGATTAGTGCAAGTACTACAATGTAACTCTCATTATAAACAATCTTACTTATTGATACAATAAAGCACTTATTTTGCATGACTTGTGATATTCAAGAATTGACTATCGGTTAGTTAACCTGCATAAATTTCTCCTTTCATTTTACCATATGATTAGGAATTGGAATATGTATTTACAAGAAATAAATACGTGTAGGTTCGTTTAAGGTAATCATTGATTGATCTTTATGGCCTCTTCTGTTGTTGACGAGCTGTTAAGTTTGTTGGTTGGTAGAAATATGAATTGTAAATGAATTTATAAATATGAATGCACTGTCAATATTTAAATATAAATAGAAAATCTAAATTTCTTTCAAGGGTGAAACATATGAAAAATATTCACCTCATGAGTTTATTACGTTTTCGTTGTTGGTCATGGATGTTTTTATATCTGCCTCCAATAAATGTTAGATCAAGCCCTACTGTAAAACAACGTCCGGTCTATTGTGACGTCAACATTGACACTGCTAATTGGCTAATTTAATGTCAGAACCGCCAGCTGTCCTTGACATTCATAATTCTACGCGACCAAGAAATTGTATCCATTTTGAATGTATGACCGTTTGAATCTCAGTTCGTCCTTAAATTTCACATTCAGATATATCGACAATATGTTGTCTTTAAATAACAATACATTAATTGACCAAATTGATCGTATATACACTATTTAACTTAAAATCAGTCACAACCCGCACTTCTATTTCAGTTGCTTTCCTCGGTCTTGCTTACTAAATGACCAAAAACGGACTGTTAACTAAGCTGTACAATAAGTGGGACGATCTCGACTTTCTGATCGTAAATAACTTTCCCTTTCTCGATAGTAACATTCCTGTTTTCCCTTCGTGTGATAATAAGGTCGATGTTTTCTATTATGCTCATACAGTACGGTAGGTCTAGAGTGCCATGTGGTTTTGTTGTCACTACCCGAGTTCTCGTTGTGAGAACGTGACATTACCTCGATTTGACCTTGATTCACATGGCGGGTGTCGTCAATTAACTAAAAGACGTTTACCCTTCGGGAACACTTGGTCCTATTATCTTTGTACTTGTTTTGTTAATTTTTTGCCTTAGTTGTAACGATATCGAGTTCAGATTATTATTTTTACGACATTGTGGATTATTTTTGTCGTTGATTCATAGTCATTCTCAGTATCTCTCTGATGTGTAGTGAAGTCGTTTCCTCATATTGGAGTCCATTGCGACCATCTTGTAGAATTAAAATAATAACATTGATAAGAGCAATAATTGAAACATTTATACGACTATATCCTCGAAAGCCGGATAGCGAGATTGTATTATTCGCCACATCCTGGCATCACAAACTTCAAAGAGGCTGCTCCCGTCATCGTGAGTACCTTTTATGCCATACATAACAACACAAAATACTTGTATATCATAAAATGGCTTTATTTGTGTCAAATGACAATCATGAAATAAACATTTTCTTTTGAAAATATCATATTTACGTATATCTTACAAAGCATGGAAGTACGAATATGGAACTTTGGTTTCGTTATGATGGATGAATGATGAGGTGGATGAATGAAATGAAAATGAACTATTTTGATCATTTTTTCACAGTTTGGCATCACAGATCTGTGTAGTGTAGATACCTTAACTGTCATAAAAGAAAAATCCTTTACTGTAAAAGTGGAAATTCTGGCGTGTGGAAATGTTCGCGTTGTGACTCTTCAACTCAATCGCCCCTGAAGTTTCATAATGAACTATTCAAACCTTTGAATTGGAAGAGTTCAAATGTGTCTTCAGGGGTGAATGAGTTAAACTGACTGCGGTATGGATATTTCCACGATGACAATGGTTTGAAATCTATACATTTATCTATATGCCTGTGTATAGATATATATTTGCGTGTGGATATTTTCGCGCAAATTTACTCAACGCAAAATAACGCCAGCTTTCCACACCGATATAATAACCACTTTTATAGTAACAGAGAATGGAAATAGGATAACAAATAATCCAACTTAATCAGTATCTTACAGTCATGTTATCAAGTTTACTACAGTGAAGACAATATAACTTGGTTCATAAATAAGGTAACAAAATAATTTATTTGTCTTTCCATCAATGTAAGATCACGGCCTGCAATATGAAACTGAAGTAGAATATGCGTATTTAGTATTCATACACAAAACTCTGATATGTACATTTTGGTCATTCTTTATCTATCGTATACATTTATCAGCATAACAAAACGTATTTGTCAACTAGGATTAAAACAACACTTTCAACAATAAAAACAAGTCATTTTGATTTAAAACATTGCAACAGTATATGGAACTTCACACAGCCGTATCGCTGGATAAATATTAAAACCTCACTTAGACATACTGTAGAATAAAGGTGTGGGCGTGTTGCATAATAACATAGACCTGTCTTTATACATTGTATTTGTATTGTATATGGGTCTCCGATTACATTGCCGTACAATCGGGAACCATCGGCTCTTTCCGTAAATGAAAAGTGCCGGCGGTTCGCGATTGCGCAGTCGTACTGATTGATAACGAAGGTGGTTTATATTACTGCACACAGCCGTTCTGGTGGATAAAATAGTTTTTTGTATATATATTCTACAGCCGTTCTGTAGGGGACAAACACTATATCTGGTAGTATCATAGACTATTAATAGTGCAATTGTTTACCATCAGAAATACCTGGAAATAACAAGGGTTCTTCTTACAATTTTTACTGTCAACACTATTGTCATCAGTTCTAGCATAAACTGTCACCGTTATTTTTACAGTAAGGACTATTGTCAGCATTGTTAATTGTGACATAACAGCTACAATAGCATTACATAATTGCTCAAAATAACACTGAATTCATTGTTACCATGGCAACACTGAAATCATCGTTACAATAGTAACACTGACACCATCTTTACCGGAACAATACTCAATTTTCGGATTCCATTTTTACCATACTATCAATTACAAAAGCAAGGTTGTACTATTTAAAAAAATGCATCATCAATCGAATTGTTACAACATTGTTACCATGACAACAGAGATAATACTGTAATTAAAATCGCAATAAAACCCAATTTGCAACTCCCTGCTGTATGTAGACCCGACAACCTGCATCAGAAAACAATGTATTTGTAAAAGCGAAAATTCGTTGTCAAAAACATGCTTTTGATCATTTTCTTTTGGCAGCTTTTCATCATTAGTTTTCAAAACATCTTGAAAATTACTTGAAATATCCAACAGAAATAGCAATCAGTACCTGGCTGCTTAAAACTTTGCTAGTTAAAAATGATTTATAGCGAGTTGTTAATGTAAATTTTCAAAAATACGATTTTTCGAGACCATTTGAAATTTGCAAAACAATCAAGGACTTTAAGTCTTCCGATGACTATTTAGAAGGGATGACATTTTGATTTTGACTTCTTATTTTTTGAAACCTGGCAATTGCAGTTTTGCCTGGATTTACCATGAGACTAATCACATTTTCAACAATCAGGCTCTGTAATACAATTTGACATTAAAAAACCACCAAAAAAACCATTTCAATATATTGTTTCAGACAGATGGTTTGATAAAAACATAAATCAAATCTGTCCGATTTTGACAAGGGGGAATAAAATATGCGCTCCAATTCCACAGAACAAAACTGGGCCAAATCATACATAGTCCTTGGTATCGATTTAAAATCAAATTTCTTAGCCTGTGTTTTATCACGTGAAAATCACATTGTCTTATGTACATGTACATGACCTCGATGGTGGATGTTCAACATTCGCCAGTCGAAGTCCCGATGTTTCAGATTTTTCTTGATGGTCCCACAAAGTTCGAAACATCAAAGTTTGACTGTATTGTAATTAAGATGTTTAAAGAGAGGATCACAATAAAGATGAAAGAACGTGATAGAACTCAGTGAAGTATATAACAATAATTCTGTCACCGTTTGTCTGGCCTCGTTTTGGCAAATGTGAAAGAGCCATTGAAATACGAAGGAAGTACAGAAATCGGCAAAAAATATGAAACCAGTGGTTATAAATCAATGTTTCAATGTACACAGAGACTGGATGACGACATGGTTATTCGACAACATGAAATGCAGGTGATGGCATATGAAATAAGTCCTCATCTGGGATTTATACATCGATGATAGTTATACTTAATCAGAATACATGTTAATATATGATCCTAATCATGAAATACCTCACAACTGTTCTTGTATACAACTCATAAGGTCAATTTCTCCCCATCTGTACCTTTACATTTACACCAACATGAACAAATAATTTCTAACCTGATTAAGAAATCTCCATCATTATACCTTTGACAGAAATCGTGGCCGGCTCCCTTTTTCACATCCTGCCTTGTTAATATTTATTTTCATATTTTTTAAATTATGATGATCAAAACCATCTGTTACTAAATATTTGAATAAACATTACGAGAAACTTGTTGGTTTTTTTCAGCCAATTTGTAATTTTAGATTATGCTAAGTTTGGAATTATTTTTTTCGTTTATTTAAATGTAAATTTATGTAAATTAATTTATGTAAATTTATGTATATTTATTATAATTTCCCTCCATAAGTTAACGATTGCCTTTTTCTCTAAATGAAACAATCTTAGAGATGTACAATTTTTTTTGTAAAACAATTGTCAAACACAATCGATCACTCAATACAATCAAATACATAAAGCAGATAAATCGAAGCACCTTTTTCCAAAAATAGACACACATAAGGAATTCATGATTGAAACACATTTAATACAAATGACTTTGGAATTATATATTTATATAACAACACAAATGAAATACATTTAATCTTTTGTAACTGGTCGTTTTCACACACAAAAATACAGAACATATTTTTACAGTTGGATTTAGCAGAAATTTAAATTAGAAAAAATAATCTAGGTGTCATCATACAAGTGGTTTAGGAGCTCCGATTCCTAAAATCTGTTCAACCTCATGATATAACACAAGTTCTGATTCAATCAATTTTCGAGAGAAAAAAAGGAAAATGCCAGCTTAAACCACACAAATAGTGATGCAAAATTACCAGTGAAAGATACGAATTATAACATCACTTCTATGTTTTAAGAAATATAGCAAATACTGAAAAAAGTGAGTTATAACATGCAGTGTCTATAGGCCATAAATGCAAAGTATAGTGATGTAATTTTACGTCAGATAAAAATGAGATTCAAGTTAATATAACTGTGAAATTCTAAACTTTATTCAGATATGTATCTAGTTACTTAATTAAGTCATACTCTATTTACCCTTTGTATATAGAAACATGGATTAAACTGATATTCATTCATGTTATCAAAGAAAGGTTATTTTGGTTATTAGCTTTCAAATAGGATAGGGTCAACAGATCATTTTGAAATGTTAAAACCCCAGCATTGCTCTCGCATGTAATAATTTCAATAAATTTCTTACTAACACAATAATTGTACATTTATTGAGACTCGCACACCTAAGTCATTGACTTTGCCAGACTAGACTTGTGTCCCTCTGGGAGAGTACAAAAAGTCATTTTCTTTTGTCAGATTGGATAGAGCTATGTCCCTTAATCTTTCAAAAATGAGGCCGAAACAACCAAACAATATATTCATTTTTTTTTAAAGAAACTTAATTTTTTTTACATTATTGAAAGAATCATTATCTATTCAACTTTTTGGTAATTCAATTTGTATGACTATATCTGTTACACAGGCATGCCTAATAAGTAGGTTCATTTAGTTGTGAGAGTCCTTATAAATGTGCAGTTTAAAACGACACTAAAAATTCATTATTTTAAAATAAAATATTTAAAAACAGATTTCCCTTGCTTATCAAACAAAACACATAAAGTCACTGACACTGGAATGCCACAATTATACATTGATTATCTTCTCATCACAACCATTTGAATGTATATGTTATCACAAAGACATGCTCCACAAGTTATATTTGTACAATTCACATATATATTTGTCACTCCTCTACACATCATGGCGAGCATCCTCACCATTTCTCTGCACTTCACAACAAGTCACCTTCGCTATAGTCAAGTTCACCAAGAGTTGAGCCTTTTCAGCATGCCTCGCTACACAGCTAGTGCATCTTTTACAGCAAGTCCGCTACAGTGCATCTTTTACAGCAACCCCGCTACAGTGCATCTCTTACAGCAAACCCACTTCTGTTCATCTCTTACAGCAAGCCCACTTCTGTCCATCTTTTACAGCTAGCCCACTACAGTCCATCATTTACAAAAAGCTCAATACAGTTTATCTTTTACATGTAGCCTGCTACAGTCCATCTTTTACAGCAAGCCTGTTACAGACCATCTTTTACAGTAAGCCTGCTACAGTGCATCTTTTACAGCAACCCCGCTACAGTGCATCTCTTACAGCAAGCCCACTTCTGTTCATCTCTTACAGCAAGCCCACTTCTGTCCATCTTTTACAGCTAGCCCACTACAGTCAATCATTTGCGAAAAGCTCACTACAGTCCATCTTGTACAGGTAGCCTGCTACAGTCCATCTTTTACATGTAGCCTGCTACAGTCCATCTTTTACAGCAAGCCCACTTCTGTTCATCTCTTACAGCAGCCCACTTCTGTCCATCTTTTACAGCTAGCCCACTACAGTCAATCATTTGCGAAAAGCTCACTACAGTCCATCTTGTACAGGTAGCCTGCTACAGTCCATCGTTTACAACAAGCTCACTACAGTCCATCTTTTGCAGCAAGCCTGCTACAGTCCATTTTTTGCAGCTATAGCCCCACTTATGCAATCCTCACAAGAGTGAGCCTTGTGATAATCCATCACTGTGCTCACTGAAGTTTGTGCAATGTAACCCTTTGTGATTATTTAGCAGTATCCACATAATCCTTCCAACAACGTCACAAATCATTAGATTCAGTAGATTTGAGGCTAATATTAGCCCTGGTAGAGAAATGACTTCCATCAAAAACTTATAAATAATGTCTTGTGTGAAGAAGAAAAATCCATAACTGCACAACACATTCAAGATAAGCAATGCTCGTTTTCATGTGGGCTAACAACTCGTAATTAAAAATATGCATTTAAATGAAGTGAAATAAGAATTTCCTAAAATAATTCAATTTACAAACAATACAGAACCACAGTACTTTACATACACGTTTGTTGACAGTGAACAAACAAATGATTCAATCAAATGAAACTAATTAATAAGATTTGTTTTAAATGTTATACTCTGACTAACTGACAGCTATATAAATGTTATCGTGATATAACTTGTATTCATTCCACGGCTTACCGTGACAACATGTTTACAAACGATGAAGTCTACCATTCGACCTTGACCTGATCAGAAAGAAAAAGACCTAATACTTATAATGGATCAAGACAGTTTTTAGAACATTTAATTTCCTTTTAATTAATTTTTTAAATATTATCGAATCATTTTCGAATATTTTCCCCAAATTAAACTACACAGGAATGTCTATGCTTTCACTTGAAATGGTTGTATTTAATCAACAAAGTTTAATAAAAATTATTAATGTTATTTACTGAGAATATTGGATCACACGGTCAATTAGTCAGAAAAATTACTGCGGATGTGCTACAACAAAGGGGTTAAAAGGGACATAACTCTACCACCAGGAAAATTAGAAAGTACTTGAAATTGTAATTAACAGCACTGATATATCTAAAACAACATGTTAAATACCAGAATACTGTAAGTGTATGTAAATATTTTGGCAACAGTCTTTCTTTGTTGTTTTCTGTGCTTTAACAATTCCGCTTAACTAGGAATGCATTTTTAAAATTTCCGTATATTGTGTTTTATTGCATAACTTGCGAGTACACAAAAACAAGTTCTTTGATGGTATTCAAATTCGGTACAAAATACAGCTTATTCAACCCTGAAGACACATTCACAATTCAAAGATTGGATTGGTTCATTACAGAATTTCAGGGGTGAATGAGTTAAAGGGAATATACGAAAAAAACAATTTTGTTGGAGCAATAATTCTATGTTATTAACTCACAATGAGGTTGCGTTTGATTCGGCAGAAGTTGGACCTGATGGTAGAGGTAATTTGGTGAAGATATTAAGTAACCTTTTTATATATAAGTCAGTGATAAACTGGACCAACGGCAAGAAACATGGTGAGAAAAGGGAGATAACCAAAACTGACCATCACTGTAACAACCCCTTGTCCCCAGTACACATGTATAGTGGTCGGAAACATCACACTAGCGACTTTTGAATTATCTTTCACAACAAAGTACTTTTGTTAATTCATCACTTGATATATATATATCTACATACACAGACTGATAACTAATATATCTAAGTTAATTCAAACATAATAAAAATAACACAGTAAAAATATTTTGATATAATGTAAATGGAAAACATTTTAAAAACATTTGGAATAATGTGCAGTATGGATTCTTAATTTAAGTGGTTTGGGCTACAAAAATATGTTATCTTTTTGAAGCAATGGATATACACATAATATAAGGCAGACTACATCTCAAGCAGGTGTCACAGTTATCTCCCTTTGCTTCCATCTCCGGGAGAAAGGACAACTTTAGCCACTGTTATTCACATTCACCTTGACAATTTTTTTTATAGTGCATTGCACAAACAAAATTGAAGTCATTGATGTTCAGGTGGAAACAAAAATGGCTGAAGGCAAAATATTTTGAGTACTCCTCGACAACTTATGTCTAATTGCCCTTGTTTAAATGTGAGGAGTATTTGTGTCCTTATCCTGTAGCCCAGGACGACATGTCACGTTGTGAATCTTTAAATTCACGCTAAAAATATCACATTTATACACACAGACAATCTTCTTCACCATACCAACTCAACAGCAGCAGGTAAGTTTCCATACTGTTGGTATCCTCAGAAAAGCATTCATCCTTCTTCACTTATTCACTCTACAAGAATTAGAGGCCTCTTTTCCTTTCAGGGAACTCCTCTGTTTCATAAAGAAGTGCAGTAAGGCCTACAAGGCACCAGGCACCCTGACGAACACTTGGGTTGGTCCGCAGACCTTGGTGCAGGCTCATTAGTGTGAGGGTGTAGAAGTGAACACATCACAGGAATGTAACCGAGTGACACCTCACAAGCTATCACAAGGAATGTTGTCTGTGCAAACAAGTCTGTGTACGGCAGACACAAGCACATCATTATGCGTAGGCTATCTTCCCATTTGTTTTGTCTTTTTTGTTTCCGTAGAAATGTATGTCTCCGTTTTCGTCGAAGGGTTCGTTATTGTCCATGTCCCGTGGAAGCAATACCTGTGTGCTGTCACTCGTGTAGAGACGATTGTACATCGGGTTGGCAAAGTTGGTCGACTGTGGAAGAAAAAAACATGTTGTTATTAGTCAACCTTCATCATCCCTAACCCTTCTAATTGTTCATGATCCAATTTGTATTAAAATCTAGTTTTTTTTTTATACCAACATGTAGATCTTTTAAAGCAAAAACTACATTAAGATTCAAAATTTTATTAATTTCCATTTAACTGAAAGTCCTCTTTCTAAAAATGTCTAAATATTGTTTATGAAATGTATTTTTCAGAGATATTATAACATTTTAAGAGTGATTCAAAATCCTGCAATTCCATTGTCCTGAAATAGATCCCTATTTTGAGTCATTTTGTTTATATGTTGGCCTTCTGGACAGGATAACTGTGGTATGTATGTACACATTACAAACATGAATAAACAACCCTTTAGAAATTGTGGTCTCTAAATACAGGTTAAGTTCACAATGAAATCACTACAACAGGAACATTTTTTATTAAAATGGTCTCTTAATACAGGTGGTCTCTTAATACAGGTGGTCTCTAAATACAGGTTTAGTTCACAATGAAATCACTACAACAGGGAACATTTAAAAAGGTCTCTAAACACAGGTGGTCTCTTAACACAGGTGGTCTCTAAATACAGGTTTAGTTCACAATGAAATCACTACAACGGGGAACATTTAAAATGGTCTCTTAATACAGGTGGTCTGTAAATACAGGTTTAGTTCACAATGAAATCACTACAACAGGGAACATTTAAAATGGTCTCTAAACACAGGTGGTCTCTAAATACAGGTTTAGTTCACAATGAAATCACTACAACGGGGAACATTTAAAATGGTCTCTTAACACAGGTGGTCTGTAAATACAGGTTTAGTTCACAATGAAATCACTAGGACAGGGAGTTTTTTTTATTAAAATGGTCTCTCAACACAGGTGGTCTCTTAATACAGGTGGTCTCTAAATACAGGTTTAGATCACTATGAAATCACTACAACAGGGAACATTTAAAATGGTCACTAAACACAGGTGGTCTCTTAATACAGGTGGTCTCTAAATACAGGTTTAGATCACTATGAAATCACTAGGACAGGGAGTTTTTTTTTTTATTAAAATGGTCTCTCAACACAGGTGGTCTCTTAATACAGGTGGTCTCTAAATACAGGTTTAGTTCACAATGAAATCACTACAACAGGGATCATTTAAAATGGTCTCTCAACACAGGTGGTCTCTTAATACAGGTGGTCTCTAAATACAGGTTTAGTTCACAATGAAATCACTACAACAGGGATCATTTAAAATGGTCACTAAACACAGGTGGTCTCTTAATACAGGTGGTCTCTAAATACAGGTTTAGTTCACAATGAAATCACTACAAGAGGGAACATTTAAAATGGTCTCTTTATACAGGTGATCTCTAAATACAGGTTTAGTTCACAATGAAATCACTATAACAGCGAATATTAAAAGTGGTCTCTTAACACAGGTGGTCACTACGACAGGGAACATTTGAAATGTTCTCTTAACACAGGTGGTCTCTTAATACAGGTTTAGTTCACAATGGAATACCTACGACAAGGAACATTTTAAGGGGTCGTTAACACAGGGGGTCTGTTTAAAGAGGTTCATATGGGAAGGATTTGAAAGCGAGACATATTTATTTAGCTTTTCCATATATACCACTGTTTAAGATGGTGCAGACATATATATTTTAGGGCATTGTCATATCTGACATGCCATATTAACATGTCATTCCAAATATTTTTTTTACTTTGTGCACAACATAGTTTTGATGTGATCAACGTTATTGTTCATTGTACAACGTGCTCTTGAATAATGCCATTTTAACAAACTAAATACAATGAAGCTGTAAAATACATTCAAACAAAATAAAAAATAATATTCAAATACATCCTGGTCTAGCAGTTTATAGTGGCATACAACACTTGTTACCATGACAACAGGTAGACAATATCGACCCTTACCTTTTCCCCCTCCTTTGGTTTCTAAGGACACATTAAATACAGTGCAAATTGTTAAAAAAGTCTATCATTTTTCCTCAGAATTTCTTTCTTTACGTTGAGTCTCTTGTTTACTTTCCAACATTACATCTGATTTCAATTAATTTATTTCATTAGAAAACATTGGTTATTAGTAAGAACAGTAAGTGATCACAAACGATTTTTTGTTTTTTCCCCAAGGACAGAACTTGACTCCTTGTGGTTTTTTTTACTGAAGGATGTAAAATAACGTTTTTGGATTGGTAAAGAAAGGAAGCAAATATTTGGATTTTTTTATGAACATGTTCCACATGTTTAATGAGTCATCATAGTTAAATAAATGCTAACTAAATTTAACATTTGTGTACATGTACAGGTCGATATGAACCGTAGGTGGATCAGTGTAGGAAGAGAAATTTTCCTTTGTTACTTTCACAGATTTACCTTCTTTTCAAATAGACTACCAAACCACTAAAATTTTGCAATTTTGTATCATGGAGTTTCAATCAAAGACGATTTTGCTGAAAAAAGACATGCTCAATAGCCAAAACATATACATGTACCAAAAGCAAAATTAATCTTGTAAGGTCAAACTCAAATAAATCAAATCATTTATATATTTAAAACCAATGCTGTGGCGGATCCAGAGACCTATCTGGGTGGGTTTCCAAATTTCCTGGGGGTGTTTCCATGTGGGGGAAAATTGAGGAAAATGGTGAAAATACATGATTTTTAAAGAAAATTCTCAGGGTGGGGGGGGTTCCTGAAGCCCAAAAACCCCTCTGGATCCGCCACTGCAATGCAATGCTCTTGTCTCAGAAAGGCATAAACTTATGGTCATAATACATTAGTCTAGTCTTATTGTAGTTACAATGTACTTTTACTGTACGGCAGAATCTCATCTGTTCGGCCGCTTAAGTCCAATATCAGGCGTAATCTAGAAGTTCCCAGAAAAGTTAAACAAGACATTTTGGCCACATAAGATTAAGCAAGTAAGCAAGTGTCCAAAGTCTAGAATAATAAAGTGCCACTGTGACCTGACATTTGATTGCATTTTAAATTGAATAAATATATGATTAATTATATGTTTATCTTAAAAGTATTTTTTATGTCCAAAAAGACTAGCCCCTGATATGCCAAAGTATAAGTTTGTATTTTTTCTTTTATCTTACTATCTGCCTCATTAAAATATCTCGAATTGTAATTAACAGGTTAAACTGTTGTTTCATCGTTTTTGTTGTGTATAAATGTCCAAAAAACTGTTTATATCAAGGTTTTACTGTACATCATAAGACTGTTTCTAGCTCAAAGCCGCAAGCTGAATCCAAAGCTGAAAACTTCAACAACAATGAAGCTCTTGCAGCCAACCTCTACATGAAAATTAGATTTAAACAGAAAGAATAGCTATACATACGTCGTCGCCATCCTCGTCGTAGACCTGCATAGGAGACATATCGCGATCGTCGTGTTCGTCGCCCTCCTGCGACTGCGCGAGATAGATAGGATTGGCTACCTCCAGATTGGAGTTGTTCATCATTCGGCGGTGCTTAAACTGGTCCCTGTCAAGAGCAGTAAACATTTAATGTACAGGGCTTTAATGGTAACATTGAATTAAGTTAATTAGTACTCAGGTTAAATGGCCAATCAACAGACAAATTCAATTTTTATTCTAGAGTCAGCTGTGGTCATACATAGGAGACATTTAATAGATAGTCAGCAGTTCAAAGGTCAAACAACAGTCACGTTTCATTAGTACTAAAGGGTGTAACCATAAAATCTTTGATAAGTAATCAGGGACTTAACAGTTAAAAAAGGACACATTTAATTAGTATCCTATGGTTTAATGGTTCCCCCCCCCCCAAGACGAAACCAAAAATTACCAAACACAAACCATCATCCCAAACCTTACCTCTTTTTTCGGACAACAAGAGCGATGACGATGAGGATGAGGATTAGGAAGATGGCGATTATAGGGATGAGGATGGGAATGAGGACACTGTCTGCCTGTGCTTGTTTCTCAAGGCCCTTTTCACAATGGTCACCGTGGAAACCTGCAGTGCACCTGTAACCATAGTAATAGAAATAGTGAAATGTCAAGTGAAGATTTACATAATGTTTTCAATGTTCATGATATAGAATTGATTGTATATATACTCCCACAGACCAAATGCTTGCTCTCAATACATGTTCCTTCACCTAAAAGTCTGTCTGCAAGTCACTCAGCTATCAGAAACCCCATCAGCTGATTCTTACAGAGAACCACTTACAAATCCTCTTAACGATATTTTAAAGGTTATTTTTTTATTAGAGGTTCTAATTCTTCCATGGAAATATTTTCCAATGAAAAGTACAACCTGTGAAATTAGTAAATAGTTCATTAATTTATCCCCACCTTAATGCCATGTGTCATGGCCTATAGACCTGATATCCATAAACAAAATAAACCCAGTGAATTTGACCATTATAGCAAACCTGCAAAACTACAACTGCAGAAAATAAACCTTTTACAGTTTATACATAAGTAAGCTTATAACAAGTAAGATCTAACGATCAACTTCAAACCTAGCAGCTTCCACCCTTCACTGACTCTTCAGTTTGAAGGTTTAAATTTCAGGTATATGTAAGCATATAAAGTCTTTACCATAATTATTATAATAGAATAGTTTCTATTAGAATTTAATCCTGTACTTCAGGACCGGATACTTACAAACAGCTGTTACAAGCCGCTACATGGTCGTCACCAAGGTAACAATCCTGACACTGGCCGCCATGGAAACAGTCAGTGTCACAGATACTCTCCGCACACAGAACTCCCTTCCACTTCTTGTTGCATCTGTCAAATTTAAACAACATGCAATAACAATATTTTTTTTTTTAAAAAAACCATTTTATATAAACGGGACAGTTAAAGTAAAACTCCTTTACTGCTTTTTATTCTTTTCAACTACGTATTTTACTGGTGATCATGATAAGCCCATGCCTGGTAATAAGCCTGTTCCCCATTTTTCCTTACTTTCCGTGCATAGAGTGGTTGCCCGGTAATAACCCCACCACACTCCTGGTATTTAAACAATAAATTAATTACATTAAAGTCTCTTTTTAGAGATTTTGGCACAAACAGCTTTTGCGGCTGGGGAGGTAGTCAAAACTGTACCTAGTATTAAGATTATTAGTGATTCACATCTAATAGCCATCTATACATCAGACACTACATGATGAAAGTTGTTTTTGAAACTCATGCTAACCAGTAAATTTATTCTTCAAATTTCTGATAGAACAGACTTTCAAAGCATGATTCATACTCTTACATCTGTGAACCCTTTAGGAAGAAGTATTCAAAATGGCACATTTGTTTTGAAGCGGCCCTAGAAATTGGAATGCAATACAAAGAATTATTGCTTTACATGCTGTTTTTACTTAATGATACTGTTACTTATATATGTCAATTGAACTGCTTTTTGTCAGCTTTATTTGCTACTGTAAGTATCTTGCATTTTTTTTTAGAACCATGAGCCCGAATAATCAACTTGTGATATAAAAAAGAAAAGTTGATGATATATATTAATGAAAAGAAAAGTTGATGATATATATTAATGAAAAGAAAAGTTGATGATATCTATTAATTAAAAGTTAACGAAAGCTTTTGGTATTGATACCACATGATATCGAGTGGCATGAAATTAATCAATTCAATATTTAGCAACAAGTCATTCAGATTGATATGTCTCGCCTGCAGCCCGCTTTGACCATCAATGCACATATCGGTGAAATGAATTCAATGTAGAAATCCAGCATTTGATGCATGGGTTGAGATATACTACCTAGGTTGCATCTTTGGTCCAAGTTTGGTTGGTCTAGCACTTGAAGTTTCAGAGAAACTAACTTCAACGCAAAAACTTAATGTTGAGGCTGTCGCCAGAAAAACAACACCGTAGTCTCGCTTCCGCTACTTCGACAAATATTGTCCTGCTTTGGGTTCACAGATATCAGATCTTGTACAGAACAACATATGTTACTACCCTTTAGTAGGAGAGACTTTGAACACATATACTTACACACAGACAGCCTTGCCATTATCCAGTTTTTCACAACTTCCTTGCTGGCACTGGCAGGTTTCACACGTGTCCCCTTCATATATTCCTGTACAGTTACAGTTAGGCTCCCCCTGGACTGATCACAACATTTACTGGTTATAACACGCTACAATCAACTCTTCACTTCAACAATTTTTTAATAATGATAATAATAATAATTTGAGGTTCTTATATACCACTTTATCACAACCTAGTTCGTAGGTCCTCTCAAAGAGGTTCACAAATTATTATCCGTGGTTATAAAGCCTTTGCAACCAGCCAATACCTTTCTTAACTCCATAAGAAGCATACAGCCGGAGCTGCCATTTCGGCGCTAACAGCTAGCATACAACAATTCTAGCACTGCCCAACCACATACTCATTTACAGCTGAGTAGACTGGAACAAGCGGAGTAAAGTCTCTTGCTCAAAGATACAACACAGGGCCGTGCTGGGACTCGAACACGCAACCCTTTGGTCAAAGGCCCGGCGTCCTACCACTGTTAGACTTCCGTGCCTCCCTTCAGTCACGAGCCTGGCGTCCTACCACTAGACTACCATGCCTCCCTTCAGTCACGAGCCTGGCGTCCTACCCCTAGACTATCATGCCCCCCTTCAGTCACGAGCCCGGCGTCCTACCACTAGACTACCATGCCTCCCTTCAGTCACAAGCCTGGGGTCCTATCACTAGACTACCATGCCTCCCTTCAGTCACGAGCCCGACGTCCTACCACTAGGCTACCGTGCCTCCCTTCAGTCACGAGCCCGGCGTCCTACCACTAGACTACCATGCCTCCCTTCAGTCATGAGCCCGGTGTCCTACCACTAGACTACCGTGCCTCCCTTCAGTCACGAGCCCGGGGTCCTACCACTAGACTACCATGCCTCCCTTCAGTCACGAACCCGACATCCTACCACTAGACTACCGTGCCTCCCTTCAGTCACGAGCCCGGCGTCCTACCACTAGGCTACCGTGCCTCCCTTCAGTCACGAGCCCGGGGGCCTACCACTAGACTACCATGCCTCCCTTCAGTCACGACCCCGGCGTCCTACCACTAGACTGCCATGCCTCCCTTCAGTCATGAGCCCGGTGTCCTACCACTAGACTACCATGCCTCCCTTCAGTCACGAGCCCGGTGTCCTACCACTAGACTACCGTGCCTCCCTTCAGTCACGAGCCCGAAGTCCTACCACTAGACTACCGTGCCTCCCTTCAGTCACGAGCCCGGCGTCCTACCACTAGACTACCGTGCCTTCCTTCAGTCATGAGCCCAGCGTCCTACCACTAGACTACCGTGCCTCCATGCCCAACATATTTAAAATATATTTCTGGTTTTTTGTTTGTTTCTTTTAAATTTTCATTGCATATAAAAACAAAACCCAACTGCTGCTGGGGAGAATTGTGTTCAATATATAATTCTTGTGAAAAGACACTTCTCTCCCAATTGTTTAGTAATATAAGTAGGTTTCTGGACAAATTAAACAAGAATACGTATACTGCAATACAAGAGACTTGTGTGTGTTCAATATATCAGTCAAAGTAAATTTTGGGGAAATTATGAAACTCCAACCTCAAATTGTGACGAGGAATAACACTTCTCTCCCAATTGTTTGGAAGTATAACTAGGTTTCTGTGAAAATCTAACAAGAATACTGCAATACCAGAGATTTGTCTTAAATATTATGTATTGCCTTTTATAATTTGCATGTAATTCATAAGATATTTGTATATTTTTATGTATTTTTTATATGCCCAGTAAAGTAACAGCATAAATATCTGGGCAAATCTGAGACAATTAACTCGTACTGCTGCCAACTAAAATATCAGATTGAGAATAAGTTAGCTGTATATTGTACGTTTACTCTACATTTGCCAATCAAAACTTGTGTGAGCTTGGTTTAAAAAGAAAAATTCTAAAATTTGGTTTTGTTTGTTTGTGTTTTACGTCCTATTTATTAACAGCTATGGTCATTGAAGGACGTGCCAGGTTTTGGTGGTGGAGGAAAGGTGGAGTTCCTGGGGGGAAAATCTTCGATCGGCGGCCAGTAACTTCTAAAGTTTTAGAGAAGTGTTCGACAAGTTAACATTCAAGTGAGGTGGCACTATAAATTATACCGTTGAAAGCACCGTCCCACTACAAACAGAACACAATACATCTCCAGCACATACGAGGCATACATATATCGGGAGATATTAGCCAGGTGGCATATGACTAGTAGTTAATAGCTCTGATAAGGCAGCTCCTGCAAATTCCTCAAAAATGTATTGATTAATGTATACCGGTATGCTAATTGTATTGATTGTATAAATTGCATATCTATGTACTGTAAAGCGCTTTAGAGTGGCTTATTCTAGCTAGATAGGGTGCTAGTATATCAAATGTTGTATACAATTATTATGATTTTATTTGGAAAGCAACATATTATAACGACTTACCGATGTTGCAGTCGCCACCATTTTGACAGTAGCCTGCACATCCATGGGCGGGCTGTTCACAGCGTTGCCCACTCCAGTCAGACGTACAAGTGCAGATGTACCTCTCTGTGTTTTTGACATCCACAGCGTTTGAGTTTGGATCACATGTGCCTGTGGTTAAAATTGAAAAGTTCAGTATAGGAGTAGAGGCAAACGAAATTGAAAAATATTTCTGAGAATGGGTATAAGTTTGAATATCATAGTCATAGAAATATACAGAGGATGATATCTTACAGTGTCTTCAGTAATACCAAATATATTTCACGAGTGTGGCTAATATTTTGATATCTTTCACGAGTGCACAGTACGAAAATGAAAGTTAACAGTGGAATTAAACGTTGTGTTTTCGCCAGAGAATAATTCCCCTATGACCGGTAACAGATGATTATTATTGGCAGTAGAAAGGGCTGATGTCTAGAACGGATTTTCTCGCGGCCATTAAGCTAACCAGGCTTTTACCAGATAGGCCACTTGTAATTTTTCCCATGGCAGTTTGTAATCAGTGTTTTGATTGGTCAACAACGAAATCAACCCCACCCCCCATCGGAAAGAACTCTTGTCATGTCAATCAAGGAAATGTTCATTGCCAATATTTAATGGGGATAATTTTCAACATTTTCTATGAAAACAAGCACCTGAAAATATTGAATGTATACATCAAAACATTAAAATCAAACACGAAGAATTTCCTACACATGAAAGTCATCATAAATTTCAAAAATTTCTATTAATGACATATACTTCAGTAAATAATAAATAGAAATTTTTTTCCGGAGGGTGTAGAATTATGGTCAATATGACTTATCTTCATACAAATTTAAGAGTAATTGCGATATTGCATTATAAATGACACAAATAGTGGCACGACACTAGGTAGTCAAAACATTTTATCAGACTTATCTCCCTTACCTCCGTTCTTGCAGTAGTCCTGACAGGAGTTTGTGCCAGTTTCACACTTATTGCCGCTGAACCCTTCCGGACACAGACACGATACTGAACCGCCCACAATCTGACATGTCCCGCCGTTCGTACAGCTGTCATCGGTACAGCTCTGACACGTAGCACCTGTGAACCCATGGCGACACCTGTGCAAATAAAAAACGACGTCAATTCAAAAGTAGTCTGTCAACAAGAAAACAAGCAGGTTGTCGTACCTTATATTTAAAGTCAATTTTATTTCAGAAGAGCTTTGCTAAATTAAAAACTTAAAAAGACTTGTTTCAAAAATCTCAAATGAAGTTTCAAATGAAATTGAAACTTATGCATACAGGTATATATGGAATTTGGTACATTTTTGTACTTAAAACTTAGATTAACAGTCCTTCATGTTATAAGGCCTAAAAAATGGTGCTTCTCCTTAACTTATTCTGCTAATATTTATGCAATGTAATTTAAGCAATATTTCCATAAAAACAGTTCTTGATATTACCTCTATAATACTATCTGCAAATAAAATATTTCTCCTCACCATTTTTCATTTTTTCTAACGTTATAGATATGGTTTGTTAATTTAAAAGAAGGACTAAAAGCTTGAGGGCTTAAATGTTATTTTCATTGGTACAAAACAAATGTAATTAACTTAACCAACATAAATTTCATTTCTCTGAAATAATAATTTTGCCAGAAATGAACTATAAATAACCCCATATTTATTGTTTAAACTCTTTTGTTTGATATTGAAATAAAAAAAAATAAGAGTTTCTTTTGTTATTACCATAATAAAGGCAGAGTACCTGAAAGAGTATTAACAGAAAGTTCATCTAAAATACATACACGCATTTTGGATTTCCGTTTGGCAAATAGGAGCAATGGCCGTTGTTATCACAGTAGCCTATACACACATCAGTGCCACAGCGCGGGCCGGTGAATCCTCCTTTACAGCTGAAAAGACAAAAAAAGACAACACATAAGCATAATAACTATGTAAAATTTAGTTATGCGTGACATCTTTATGGCGATAGCTGCTACGAGTAACCATCTGAGAAATATGCATTGCACCTTTACAACATAATGGTTTTCCTACTGATTATCTCTATCGTACTGATGAGTATGCAGTTATATTCAAACTTCAGGTATTTGTGACCTTGGTGAAGTACTTGCGACCTTTGTGAAGTTCTTGTGACCTTGGTGAAGTTATTGTGACCTTGGTGAAGTACTCCTGACCTTGGTGAAGTACTCGCGACCTTTGTGAAGTACTTGTGACTTGGTGAATTTCTTGTGACTTAAGTAAAGTACTTGCCACCTTGTTTAAATACTCATGACCTTGGTGACGTAATCGAGATCTTGGTGAAGTACTTGTGACCTTGGTGAAGTACTTGTGACTTTAGTAAAGTACTTGTGACCTTGTTTAAATACTCATGACCTTGGTGAAGTACTCGTGATCTTGGTGAAGTACTTGTGACCTTGGTGAAGTACTCGTGATCTTGGTGAAGTACTTGTGACCTTGGTGAAGTACTCGTGATCTTGGTGAAGTACTTGTGACCTTGGTGAAGTACTCGTGATCTTGGTGAAGTACTTGTGACCTTGGTGAAGTACTCGTGATCTTGGTGAAGTACTTGTGACCTTGGTGAAGTACTCGTGATCTTGGTGAAGTACTTGTGACCTTGGTGAAGTACTCGTGACCTTGGTGAAGTACTTGTGACCTTGGTGAAGTACTCGTGATCTTGGTGAAGTACTTGTGACCTTGGTGAAGTACTCGTGATCTTGGTGAAGTACTTGTGACCTTGGTGAAGTACTTGTGATCTTGGTGAAGTACTTGTGACCTTGGTGAATACTCGTGACCTTGGTGAAGTACTTGTGACCTTGGTGAAGTACTCGTGATCTTGGTGAAGTACTTGTGACCTTGGTGAAGTACTCGTGACCTTGGTGAAGTACCTGTGACCTTGGTGAAGTACTTGTGACCTTTGGTGAAGTACTTGTGACCTTGGTGACGTACTTCTGACGAAATACTTGTGTGTTTAAGTACTCATGACCTTGGTGAGAGACTTACTTGCAGGAGAAGGTGGACCCTGTTACAATGCATTGACCACCATTCTGGCAGTAGGATTCGTCACACTTCTCACAGCGGTCTCCTGTCACACCAGCTGGACAGCTACAGATAATCAAATGCATACTCGTTTACAGGTAAGTTAACACAGCTTGAAATTTACAGGTATATAACATAAACAGGTAAACATTCAGACATGATATAACAACTTTGTACAGTATTTTTGGATTTGAAGTTAAAAGGCAGAGAGGGAAAGAACTCAATACATCTACATATTTGACTCATTTACAATCAGCATACCATTTATAGTGCAATTCACCAAATTATAACAGGAGTGGAAAAAATGTAACAGGTCAGAGTGGATCTTAAAACACATGTACCTTTAGATTGATAGACAAACTGCTTTACCTGTTAATAAGCTATACATCGTATATACAAGATTTCATTTCTTATTTCTATTTTTCAAGCTGTAGGATATATAGACTCTAAACATTGTTACAAAACATTGCTTACGTTGTAGCTGGCCTCAGAAACATTATTTAACGAACAGCTCAGTCTGTTAACATTGTTTACACTGTAAACAGGTCTGAAAACATTTTTACGCTAACATTTCTGACATTTCTACATAATATATATATATACCTGCACTTGGAGTTTCCATTTAGTTGCGGGTGGCAGCTCCCGCCATTTTTACAGTATCCCGGCTCACAAGATTTCCTAAAACTACACTTTCCATCCTCAAACACAGCGTCATTTGGACACAGGCACTTGAACTTGGGTGCTTGTGCTTCAAGTGCTATCTGTTGTGGCATATTGACACAGAAGGCACCGGAACAAGGACCGTCATGTGTATTATTGGAGTGACAGTAATTCACAACTGAAATGAACATAGATCTCGTATATAGCTGGTCATCTGTTACACGTCAAACAGGATACGCATCAAACCTCAAGGTCAAGGTCACAGCCTACTTTCATATCAAATCCAATGATTTTTAAACAGATTATATGACACGCAATACATAATGACAACTGTTTCAAGAACATGTTTTTATTCAAAATGAGACACTAAGCAATATGATATTTGGTAAAATTTATGTCCAATCACAACCTAAAACAAACTTAACTACATACAATATAAATGCATATAACATATATATATATATAATGACATTGAGAGACATGAATGATGTTTTAAGGAAAACCTGACAATAAAAATATAATATTAAGCAAAGTGATATTAATTACCATATTTATTTTGCAATAAGCCCATGCTTGGTAATAAGCCCACCAATATTTATTTGGTTTAAATCCCTTCACTAGTATAGTAGGAGAAAAAAGTCCTCTATTTCCCCTATTGGGCCCCGCCCCCAGAGGGTCCACACCCTTCGTTTATACAAACTTGAGTCTCCTTTGTCCAAAGATGCTCTAGGACAAATTTCAATATAAAAAAAAAGTAAAAAAAAGTTATTTCATTATCCTAAATGATAAGCACCTCTCCCTATTTTGAGTCAGAAATTTTATATCAGCTTCCTAAGCTTAGTGGAAGATAACTACAGTAAGTGGAATAGGTGTATTTTTGTGGTCAGAGACAGGGCCGTACTTACTGGAGTTCTTCTGTTTGATTGGCTGGAGGATAATGATGTCCCCTATAAAAGTGATGTTGGTCAGTAGAACATCTGTCCAGTTCATGAATTTGCGACCAAACTTATGCATGCGTATGATGGAGTGTGACCGATACAATGTGACGTACAGGTAATCTTCGAACACGTCAAGCATGAAAGGAGGATCCTCCGTCCCTGTCAGAAAGGAAATGGGATCGTGATTACAATTTTGTCAGGTACAACATTATGTGAAACGACCTCATGTTATAAGGTCCATCATGGTAATTAAACACACAGATAAGGATGAGTTGCACTTACCAGGTTCGTGGACCGATTGACGGACAGACAGGGTACGTGATTCATATATACCACTCCCGCTCAAAACTTTGTTTGTGAGGGTTAACAAACAAACAAGGTACCATTATCTCTGTAATGGACCGATTGAAGGACAGACAGGGTGATTCATATATACCCCTCCCTCTCAAAAAGTTGTTTGTGAGGGTTAACAAACAAACAAGGTACCATTATCTCTGTAATGGACCGATTGAAGGACAGACAGGGTGATTCATATATACCCCTCCCTCTCAAAAAGTTGTTTGTGAGGGTTAACAATCAAACCAGGTACCATTATCTCTGTAATGGACCGATTGAAGGACAGACAGGGTGATTCATCTATACCCCTCCCTCTCAAAACTTTGTTTGTGACGGTTAACAAACAAACAAGGTACCATTATCTCTGTAATGGACTGATTGAAGGGCAGACAGGGTGATTCATATATACCACTCCCTCTCAAAACTTTGTTTGTGAGGGTTAACAAACAAACAAGGTACCTTTACCTCTGTAATGGACCGATTGAAGGACAGACAGGGTGATTCATATATACCCCTCCATCTCAAAACTTTGTGAGGGTTAACAACCAAACAAGGTACCTTTATCTCTGTAATTGACCGATTGACGGACAGACAGGGTGATTCATAGATACCCCTCCATCTCAAAACTTTGTGAAGGTTAACAAACAAACAAGGTACCTTTATCTCTGAAATGGACCGATTGACGGACAGACAGGGTGATTCATATATACCCCTCCATCTCAAAACTTTGTGAGGGTTAACAAACAAACAAGGTACCTTTATCTCTGTAATGGACCGATTGACGGACAGACAGGGTGATTCATATATACCCCTCCCTCTCAAAAACTTTGTTTGTGAGGGTTAACAAACAAACAAGGTACCTTTATCTCTGTATACAGTGAGACACGATACCCAGATTTTTGGTATACCTATGTAAACCTCTATCATCTCAACCGATACTGGCATATAAAATTTGGTAATTGTAGATGATAACTATATGAGATCTACTCCAGCCAAAGTGATGCACTGTAAACCATGAGCCATAACTCTACATGGTGGGGTCTGAGACCCAATTTAAGTTAGTATGCGACACTCTACCGTTTCGAACCAAGGAGTCGTCTCCCAAATTTCATCAAAACATAAGGATAAGGATATAGTAAAGGCGACTCCTCCCCACCCCCTGAGGGAAGGCAACTTCCCTCCCGCCGACAGAACACCGACTTCCGTCAGTGAGATGAAACCCGCATGGGTGGAATCATGTAGGCAAAAAAACCAACTTCAACCAACCAACCAATCAACCAACCAACCAATTAACCAACCAATTAACCAACCAACCAACCAATCAACCAATCAACTCTACCATTCCAAAAGGTACTCGCATACAAAGTTTGGAAATTGTAGGTGACAGAATATATTTGATACCTCTCAGACAAAATTACACACAGACTGACTGACGATGAATGGCGTGAAAACCTCTAGTACCCAACCACCACCCAGTAGTAAAGGCTTGTGGGGAATTATTACTCCAACCAGCGTCGAAGAAGATTTTTAACTTTTTCTACATAATCCAACATCCATTACAGACTCATTTGATAATGTAATTACCCTCAAACTGCCAGACGACTTGTCGGTCGTCGCCATTGAGACCAATGGTTTCTATGGTGTGTTTCTTGGTGTCTGTCCAATACAGTCTGTGATTGGCCTGGTCGATGGCCAAACCATTCGGCCATACTATATCATCTTTCACCAGGTCTTTGCGCCCACTTCCATCAAGATTTGAAGTTTCAATCTTTGGCGGGAAACCTCTGTCTGTCCAAAACAATTTCCTAAAATATATGAAAGATTGTTGAATTTTGGAATTAGCTGACACAATCCTTTTTGCTGACGCAATCCATTTTGCTGACACAATCCATTTTGTTGACACAATCCTTTTTTGTTTAAATTCTGTATCAATGATGTATTATAATTTTAAATCAATCACATAAGTTTAAAACAACAATGATATAGTGGAACAATGATAACCCTTCAGGATCCCTGTTCCATAATGAATTACAACTTCATAACAATTACACAAGTTCTTCTACAAAACAACTATATATATAGTCTAAAAGTAATAACCCTTAAGGATCCCTGTCCCACTGCACAGCAGTTTTCATTCATGCAGTGACCTCCAATTAAATGCATTTTTTGAATAAATGTAGCCCAGTTGAGACAAGAAACTCCCATTGACCAAGTAGCTCAGTCAGTTAGAGCGATAATATAACAATCTGAAGTCTAGGGTTTAAATCCCATTTATCCCCGCTGCATTTTTACACTCGGAAAGCCATTGTTGATTATATTTTGTTTCTTTCATTTTTTTTCTTATTTACTTATTCTTAAATGTCAAGCAAGGTATGTTTCTTTTTTTTCAGAGACGATTGATCAAAGTTTAAGTCATGCCCGGGTAAAAACTGTTTCCAATATGTTGTTACAGTTTTTGGAAGTGGTATGGGGATCCTTAACAGATAATTTCATGAATATTCAACTGGTTCCTTGATTACCGAAGATCTTTGATTGGTCAATAATGTGTGATGTCATTTACCCTGCTTCTGGTGCCACAGCGATGGAGTAGGGTTGGTCCAATCCAGAGCTCACCACCGTGATCTTACGAACACCATCATAATCTGTCATTTCTACAGTGCGAGTTCCGGCATCGGTCCAGTAGATTCGTTTCGCGACCCAGTCTACAGCAATACCCTGAGGGTCGGCTACCAGATCTACAAACTAAAAGAACAGGTATGTCTTAAATTCTGAAGCCAGTATTTAAACATCAGAACCGGCATAAATTGAAATAATATCTTCAAAGTAATTTCTAACTTTAACTTGGAATTAAATTGAGCACCGAATTTCAAGTTTGAGCATAGGAGCAATTACTACGAAATGAAAGCCTTATTTTCCTAGATTGATTTGTAATATTTAATGACCAATTAGCCATTTATGTTCATCAGATCTTAGAAAGCAAGATATTTTTTTTTTACCGAATTCACTAGCTGAAAATGCTCAATTTTAGGGTCCAAATTCAAGAGTTTCCCTCCAAAGTAAGGTGAGTTGGTACATGTAAGTATGCTATTTATCTTGACCAGTATCATAAACAAGGGTATCGTACCTTCACAGGAAGCTGTGCCTTCAGATCTAAACTGCTACGACGTGTTCGCGTGTTACCAGGCTTAGTTTTCTTGTTCGGGATGTTGATCCCGGCCCATTGGGCATCAATGGTCATTTTCTTCAGCGTTTTGTCGTGGCTGATGATGAAGGCAGTCCATTGCGTAGAGGATGTCAACAAGGAGTGTGTCATGTCCACATCAATAGACAGGATCTTGTCCATTTCACTCTAGTTAAATTAGCAAAGGTTAAAGGTCAGATGAAACTGGAGCATTACATGTCAAAGATCATAGGTAACTGGAACATCAAAGGGCATAGGTTATAGGTAACTGGAACATCAAAGGTCATAGATAACTGGAACATCAAAGGTCATAGATAACTGGAACATCAAAGGGCATAGGTTATAGGTAACTGGAACATCAAATATCATAGGTAACTGGAACATCAAAGGTCATAGATAACTGGAACATCAAAGGGCATAGGTTATAGGTAACTGGAACATCAAAGGGCATAGATAACTGGAACATCAAATGTCATAGATAACTGGACCATTAAATGGCAAAGGTCATAGGTAACTGAAACATCAAAGGTCATAGGTCATGGATAATTGCAGCAACAAAAGGTCACAAGACTTCAAATGTCATAAGCAAGACGTGAATAGATAATCAAAGGTCATAGGTCAGGGATAACAGGACCATCATATGCTATATCAGGTCAGATGTTACTTGATCATCAATTTCATAGCTTTAAGTTAACTGGAACATCAAAGGTCATAGGTCAGATGTAACTGGTGCATCAAATGTCATAGGTCATGAATAATTGCAGCAATAAAGGTCACAAGTCAGAGATAAAGGCAGCATCAAATGTCATAAGCCAGAAGCAAAAGGGATCATCAAAGGTCATAGGTCAGGGATAAATGGAACATTAAAATTCATGGGTCAGAGGTATATATGGAGCATCTAAAGTCAAAGGTCATAGGCAAATGAAGAATCAAAGGTTATAGGTCAAGTGAAACAGGAGCATTAAAGTTCAGAGGTCAGAGATAAATGATCGATGCATCTCATTCATAGGGAACAGTGGTAAGTTTACAACAGTAAGGTATTTAAAAGGAAAACGTCACCAGTATATGGACCATTATTTATAATTATCAGTGATTCTAAATAAACATTATACCCAATGGAATCTGAGACTTTTTTATGCTTTATGGCCATTTTACAGTTTTTTAAGTAAAATCACACAAACAGTTACTTTGTGACGTTTGCCTCCAATAGATTTATTAGACAAGCAACAATACTTTTGAGCCAGTTTGATTAAGATAAAGATTTAATCTGTCGCCTTGTTAATGCCATAGATGATAAATTTACATGTGTTTAAATCAGATTGCATTTTAGAATCTTCATTAGAGATCAGGGCCCAGCTGTTCAGAAGGTGATTATCTTTATCATTGTTTACCGACATTTTCAAGCTCTAATAATTCTGTCTATGTACGTACTGTGTAGAAACTTGTAATTTTTCAGGTATTTTTTTTTTTTAATTTGACAATATATTTACAGCCTGAAAAGTTTTATATCAAGTAATGGTTGTATTTTAAATATACAAAAAAAAAGAAAATGTACACTAATCACTGGTTAAACTAGTATTACCTTTTGAACAACGAAGCCCAGAGCTATCTCCTCTTGATACAAATCCAATGATTTTATTTCACACAGATTCCATTGCAAAGTACATTCACCCTTCACCCCTAGGTAACTTCAGTGGACTCTACCATGCATTAAAGGGAATTAGTCCATTATGGTCTACGGTGGTGAAAGGGTTAATGATAACCCAAGTAATATTTCCCAAGGTAAACCTTGAAATTCAAATTCTTAAGTATTATCATTATAACCAGGCATTGCCCCACTGGTAACCAGTCCAATTTCTCAAAGCACAGTCGCCAGGTACTGGCCGTGGGTCGGTGTTTTTTCTCCGGGGAACTCTGGCTATCCTCCACCACCAAAACCTGGCACATCCTTAAATGACCATAGCTGTTAATAGGACGTAAAACACAAACAAACCAAAACCAAACCAAGCACTGTTCAATAGAATTGTCTCCCTTTGAGATTAACACATAATACTTCTCCACAAATGACATAAGGGTACCCCTGAATAAGCACAAATACCTCCCCTTAAGCTTTGTACTTACCGTCATCAGAGACTGTTTTTGTCCACCAAAGCCGATGTCAGATTGGATCAGCTCCCTCTCGTGTGCAATCAGCAGCTGAGGCTTGGGACCTGTAATAGAAGGTAGGTTGTTCAAGTGTAATATATATGCAAACGCATATATCAGACTCAAAATATATTCATAATTTATGAATGTAATGTAATAAATGTAAAATATCACATTAATTTTGTTAAAACAGTCAAATTTACTGTTATGTTGCTGTCTGATTTTTTGGAGGTACATCAAAAGGCTTAAACTAATCTAATGTATCATCCACAAGGTGGTATGAACACAGACTTCGACTGGCCTTCCTTTCACGAGACAAACAGAGATGACTTACCTTCAGCATGACATGTGGGACAGAGACAAACAGAGATGACTTACCTTCAGCATGCCATGTGGGACAGAGACAAACAGAGATGACTTACCTTCAGCATGCCATGTGGGACAGAGACAAACAGAGATGACT